>NC_135554.1:15563091-15565591 GCF_964340395.1 Glandiceps talaboti
TGGAAGCTGCAAATGGAATGTTTTAAAACTGTTTTTAAGTATTGAATAAGTTGTGCGTAAACGTGTTTTCGTAGTTGTACACATAATATGGTACAATAACTCCACATATATGTTGTTGTTGTTGTTGTTGTTGTTGTTGTTGTTGGTATTTTTTTCGGGGAAGGGTCCGCACCCTAAAATCAGCACCCAAACGAGTAACGATGTAAAGATGTCCCTGTACTACTTATGGATACAAGCGGCATCTAATTAACATGTACAATGTACACTGTACTTAATTATTGGTGTTTCAACAATTTTCAGTAAATACCTTGTTGATTGTCTGATCGAAAAGAATAATACGTAACCCCAGTTACAGCTAGTGCTGCTGTTATTCAGACTGACACTTAGATTGACCCTACATGACCTTTCAACGATAATATAGTATTAACATGCCATGTTCCAATACGACTGTTATATTGTTAAAAGTGATACTGGGGAATGTGAACATGTACGCAATAAAATTGTCCATCGTGTAGCAGAGAATGACAGACTTCTCCCATTTAACAGTTATATGAAATTGCTAACACCAGTTCCAAACATTTCTTTGAAGTCACTCCCAAAGTAGACATACGTCATGAAGACATCATGGTCCCAAATAGTCTCCCCAAACTTCAACGAGTTTGTTTTTAATTGACTTACCTGGATGTAGTTATATAAAACTTCATGATAGTGAAGTAACCAATAAGCAGTGGAAGCACTACTGCTATAAAGATAGGTGTAACGACAACGTTGACTATTATGGCTGACGTACACTGCACAGCTGTGATCAGCACTAAATTCAACGTCAACCATAATTTCTGGAGAGTACACAGAAAAAATGTGGTAAGTCCAGGAATGGGTAAGTCCAGGAACATATATCTTGACATACATACATATATAAACGTCAGGATTGAATTTATTTATCAGGACTGTTATGGTCATTTCTTTTGCAGTCCTACACACACACACACACACACACACACACACACACACACACACGTACCGTACATACATACATACACACATACAGAAACAAACAAACAAACAAACAAACAAACAAACAAACAAACAAACAAACAAACAGAAAGACAAACAGACATAGAAAAGGAGATTAACAGACAAGCATCTTAGAGAGCACTTACCTGATCTATGTACTGGGTGTCATTCGCAAATCGATTGAGGATACGACCAATCGGAGTTGTGTCGAAGAATCTCATTGGTGCATGTATGATATTACGCAGCAGTTCAATGTGGATTCTTTTTGCCGCAAGTAAAGAAAATATTATCTGACAACTTGTTGCTATCAGTGCAACCCCAACGTAAGAAAACGACAGGCCGGCGTATCCATTTAGAAAACAATCCAGCTCGTCGTTCAGTTCTTCCTGTGGAGAGTAAAATGAGACAAACGTTTAAAATAATCATGCTTTAAATAATCATGCACACACGAACGACATAACTGAACAATAGCCTGGGTTTTCTATTGTGGTAGTCAGGAGTCGTTGACATCAGAGTTACATCAAAGTGACGTAATAATTTATTCATTAGATTTTCCTCCTCGTTTTTTTTCTTCTGTTTCTATACGTATATAGCACTTAACTGTCAATTGTTAATACAGACAGTTCACTGAAAATAGCTTACTTGCTATTGTATATGCGGTCATGTCATATTAACCAGACTTAGTCTAGAGAATCCATTTTGAATTAAATGTTGCTTATCTTGTTCTTAAAAAAAAGACATACTTGTGTTTTTCCAGTTATATTGGCTCCCGATTCCGACCATTCCGATAACCAGAAGTTGTTTAATATATGTATAGTTCCCTGAACCACGAACATAATTAATATAAAAACAACCCACGGTAGTTTAATTGCCCTTGCATAGGCTAGGTATACTCTCCACGATACAGATCCTCGTTCCCTTTCTTCTTCTTCAATCAAACTGCCTCCAGGAGCTGAAACAGATATCAAAAGATGAGGCACCGTAATAGCACATGATTTATTTGAAAGAGGCACCAGAAAAGAGGCAAACGGTGGAAAATCTTTTTAAACTATGGAAAGTACATCCTACACTTTAAAATGCTTCATATAATGCAGTATGTATGTATGTATGTATGTATGTATGTATGTATGTATGTATGTATGTATGTATGTATGTATGTATGTGTGTGTTTGTGTGTGTGTATGTATGTATGTATGTATGTATGTATGTATATATGTATGTATGTATGTATGTATGTATGTGCGTGCGTGCGTGCGTATGTATGTATGTATGTATGTATGCATGCATGCATGCATGCATGCATGCATGTATGTATGTATGTATGTATGTATGTATGTATGTATGTATGTATGTATGTATGTATGTATGTGCGCGCGTGTGTGTGTGCGTGTGTGTGCGCACGCACGTACACGCGTGTTATGTTAAATCTACGTATGTATGTGTGTATGCATGCATGCTTTTGAAACTTTACAATTAATGATATGGA
>NC_135554.1:15570591-15580591 GCF_964340395.1 Glandiceps talaboti
AACAGTTGTCTTAGTATTTCACAGCATATAGCATATAGCACAGCAAATTTGATGTTAAAGGGGCACAAGCTGAGTTTATACATTTTGGGGCGAGATTTATGCCACGTATTTAAAAGTCACTCGTACTATTCTACTCACTGAAGCATACATGTTGTACTTAATCCTCACTTACAAATTGACTGAACTCAAACCTGGTATTAAGATATTACATATCAACGATCCGATGACGCCATTTTTTTACGTATCAAAAAAATGTTGAGGAAACCATACTAGGGAATCAACTGTTCTAATAATGCCAGGAGACAATTGTAATGTCATAGAAGGCATGAATCGATGTTTATATTACACTATAATAGTTTAATTGATAGTTTATGTAAGTATTTTCAGATGAGTAAAAGGTTTATAAACTCAGTTTGTGCCACTTTAATCTTAAAGGTAAAACCAATATGCCTGTACTGCATATACCAAGACAATGTGATATGCCTGTACTGCATATACCAATACAATGTGATATGCCTGTACTGCATATACCAAGACAATGTGATATGCCTGTACTGCATATACCAAGACAATGTGATATGCCTGTACTGCATATACTAAGACAATGTGATATGCCTGTACTGCATATACTAAGACAATGTGATATGCCTGTACTGCATATACTAAGACAATGTGATATGCCTGTACTGCATATACTAACAATGTGATATGCCTGTACTGCATATACTAACAATGTGATATGCCTGTACTGCATATACTAACAATGTGATATGCCTGTACTGCATATACTAAGACAATGTGATATGCCTGTACTGCATATACTAACAATGTGATATGCCTGTACTGCATATACTAACAATGTGATATGCCTGTACTGCATATACTAAGACAATGTGATATGCCTGTACTGCATATACTAACAATGTGATATGCCTGTACTGCATATACTAACAATGTGATATGCCTGTACTGCATATACTAACAATGTGATATGCCTGTACTGCATATACTAACAATGTGATATGCCTGTACTGCATATACTAAGACAATGTGATATGCCTGTACTGCATATACCAATACAATGTGATATGCCTGTACTGCATATACTAAGACAATGTGATATGCCTGTACTGCATATACCAATACAATGTGATATGCCTGTACTGCATATACCAATACAATGTGATATGCCTGTACTGCATATACCAAGACAATGTGATATGCCTGTACTGCATATACCAATACAATGTGATATTATCAGGAAATCTGGTTTACATACAGGACCATCACTACTGTTTTCTGAACTGATATCTCCTGTCGCTGAACTTCGAGGAGGTCTTCCGTCATCTTTATTTTCTAGTTCAGTGGCAGCAAAGAATGACTGAAGACGTCTTGTACTTGCGATGGCTGCAACCAAGTATCCAATCATATTTGGCAACATTGCCATGGGCCATACAAGCTGATTGAAGAGCGCTAAGGAGGCGAACGCCAAATCTGGAGTCAATGGTGTTGACGGATTTACTCTTGAATAAATGGCAAACGACTGTGGAGGAACACACATTGTAATGATACGTTAATAATGTAAGCATATTGTACGTTTTCAATCACTGTAGCTTGTATTATTGACGTTAACAATAATCATCAGACTCAGTGATATACTTTGTTTTCATCTTTATTAATTTCTAAACTTCTCATGGTAAATAATGAATGGTAGATTAGAATTTAGATTTGTATCTACAGTTTACACAAATGCCATCATTTGGTGAGGCAAACTGTCTCAGTAAAATATCCCGGTAAACTATCTCTTTGTGTTGAATTTTATACCCTGAACAGTATTGAATCACCTTGCATTGGTAAAGGTACATGTATCGCTGCACTCAAAGTATTCTAAAATGTAACCAATAAAATAATTTTTGGGTCCGCACCTAAAATCAGCACCACCAATGAATCACGATGTCAACTTATTACTACACTACTTAAAGATAAAATAGACCTCTAATTGACATGTACAATGGCCAAATATTGGTATTTGAACAATTTGCAGTGAATATAGTGTTGGTTGTCTGGCCGAAAAAATAATAGCAAAGTTACAGTTAGTGTAGATTATACGTTTCAGTGTTCAATATCACGAGTTAGTTGCATATTACATGTACAAGATACCCCGAAATGAACGAATGTACGTGCTACAAATGTAGGAGGTAAGTGTACTTACTACGAATGTAACAATGATCGGCGTTGCTTGCGCCAGAAAAGCTGCAAAATAAAACAGTAAATATCCCCTTGAAATGATGAAGCTGAAAAGGTTATGTAGGCTCTTGAAATTTAGGCATTGTACACTTTTTGTGGTATTGTAGTCTACACATTGACCCTAAGAAATTATTAATAGCCACACAATAACTTTAACGTTATATTCATATGAATATACACGATAAACTACAACGTGTAAAATTTCACGTTGATACCACATTGTTCTACATGAAACTGGGAAAGAATCGCAGGAAAGACAGCATCTACAAATGACTCACGTAACAACTACTTATTTATTACATTTCTATTTTGTGTCTTATAAGCCAGACGGCTGGATGTGGTTCTTTCTTTACGTACTGTACTCAGCACTGTATTTATTTCTGACACTTTAACAAACAAACAAACAAACAAACTACCATGACAACTATACATACTTGTAATAATCATTAGAACACCAGCTTTCATCATCTGTCGAATTTCTTTACTACGTATAGCTTCTATAGCTGAACAAAACATTTCTTCCCAACCATACAGTTTCAATAACTTCATTCCTTGCAATAATTCGTTGGATTTCATCAGACGTTGATCGGAAATTTTCTGAAAAGTTATACATAAAACCCCTTTCTGTTAGCTATCTCAGGCTGCCTGTCTGTCTATGTGTGTATCCATCTGTGTCTTTGTATGTATGTATGTATGTATGTATGTGTGTATGTATGTATGTATGTATGTATGTATGTGTTATGTATGTATGTGTTATGTATGTATGTATGTATGTATGTATGTATGTATGTATGTATGTATGTATGTATGTATGTATGTATGTATGTATGTATGTGTTATGTATGTATGTATGTATGTATGTATGTATGTATGTATGTATGTATGTATGTATGTATGTATGTGTCTGTCTGTCTGTCTGTCTGTCTGTCTGTGTGTGTGTGTGTCTGTGTGTCTGTGTGTTTCAGAATTTGCTCTAGAGCTATTGGTTCTATTAAAACTAAATTTCGAACACATATTCTATGTCATCTTGTCACTAGAACTTATTAGTATTTGGGCAAAGGTTCTGCATACTGTAACGTCCTTAATTGCCTGTCACATGACAAAATGTGTAGTTTTTCGTTACATCTAGAGAAGGATTCAAATGAATTAACGAACATTTGGCAAATATGTATGTCCTTATCAATTTACATAATTGGTATTGTTATTAAATCATTTTCTTAATAATATAATACTACTATTCAATTTGGTGTGTACACAGGGTTAAATCTAGATACGGTTAGTTTTTTAACGAAATCCAAGCATATTAATTACTACTATTTGCATATCACATTCACAAAATTTGCTCCCGTATTTATAGTAGTTCGATCAGTTAAAATACTTGGTTGATAAATTTTGAATTCATGAAAGTGTACGATAGTGTTATTGATAAAATATGTGTCTTGTATCAATGTTCATAATGCTGTTCAAGTAAATTCTCAATATCAATGTTTAGTAGGACGGAGGGTTTCGCAAGATCTTGTAGATTCAGGAGGGTTTTTGGAAATCTCCGCGTTGAAACAGTCGTAAAAACACGATTGCTCATGTCCCTGTAAACATAGTCAGTATTATCAACTGCTTTATACATGCTGTACTTACCAAAATTTCATTCTGTATATTGGACATGTAGTCTACGACGAAGTACTGTAATGGCGCCACAATTAGGAAAATGGCAGACCCAATGAGAGCGGCAAATCCAAGTTCAAAGTAAAGAAGAGCTAATATCACAACTAACTGTGAAATGCAAAGATAACAATATTGAAGAGTAATAATTCATAATTGAAAGTGTTTTAGTCACTGGATTTGGATGAATGAGTTACTACCGTAAATGAAAGAAATGAGCTAGTTATGGAAATGTTTACCCGGAAGTTGGCAAATATGTGAAATCTGAATCATTGATGTATAATTGAAGTTTCTACGTTTGCAACGACACTAACTGTGAGCAAACATGCACATTATTGAAGTTATCTGGTAGTTGTTCTACATAAGTTGAAACTTTCAATTTCACCGACGAATAAAGAATAATGGGACATGTAAATTTTCTGATAACGACACATGTTTGTCATTTAAAAGCGTGTTTATGGCATATCATTACCAAATTGGATGAAAGAGAACCTTCTGAAGGATGGAAGATTATCTAATAACGAACACCGAGTCTACTAACTGGGAGTGGTAGAATATAGCGACACTGATTCAGATGCCATATGTTTGTCCTCTGAACTGATGCGATATCTTCCCCTCTCATAGCATCTACTTACTTGGTAGGGTACTGCCGTTATGAAAATTGTATATATGCATATCCACTGTATTGCTACAGCGTCAACTGACATGTGGTTTGTAATCTGGCCAACTGTCATAGTTCCAGAAGATAAATTCCACGAAGAAAGCCGCAACGCTTTCTCATAGGTAAATGTCTGGAAGAAAACACCATACTTAGTAGAGTAATGAGATTGCCAAAAGAAAACAGCTAGATTAAGTGATAGATGGCGTATCAATGGAGAGAACATTTACGGTTTTAAAATGCCAAATATTAATATATGGACCAACAGCATAGAAACTGCAACAGATGGATAAATGATTTCAAGCAGCTTCGATGTTGAAATCTTTTAACTCGTAAATTACTGTAAATATACACAATTTGCTTTCTGGTCATAGATCTAATCATTTTTATCACTTTGTCTGGCAAATAACATATACAAATTGAAACCAAGGTTTCACAATACTATGTATATATATATATATACACACACACACACACATTCAAGTCAAGTTGTGAACTGTTAAGAAGTCTGAATATAGTTTGGGAAGACAAATACCTGTATGGCTGAACGAACTTGAACTGATTTCATAACAGCAATGTTACCACCAAAACCCAAGGTAAACCCTTTCAGGGAAGCAGCAATGAACATAACACCAATTAATACAAAACCATTACTGAAGAATTCTACTGCCGTCACAAACCGTGTATCCTGAAAGTAAAATCAAATTTGCAGTATTCGTCATAATTATGAACTTGAGAATTAATTGTATTCATTTATTCGTGCATATAATTAATATTCAATTACCATACAACCCTCTGGCTCAATATCAACAAGCAATATCGGTTCTACGGTATTAGTATGATGTAACAGGTGTATGTACGTGTCATTACTTTGTATTGTTAGTCTGCCTTGGAGGTTTTACACGTCATCTGGAAAACAAATTTGCTTAAACTGTTTTTTTTTTTGGCTTGTTGACACCTCACTCGGCTGGGTCTGCTGGACGATCGTCTGCTATATATACTTCCTGTCGTATCTTACGAGTCATTATCTAGATCACTACGCAACGCAGTCAACCAATCAGCAGTTATATGTAAAACATGATTTCAAGTGCGCATTGATGCAGCAAATGTCTGTCCACCACTTTCAGAGTGTTGTAGACTGAGAATTTCTTGTCCTCATATTAAATGATGCTTACATGCTCTTCAAGTTTGTTGTAGTACCACTTGGTGGCATAGCTTACAACGCCCCCAACGGCCACTGGTGGTATAAATCCAAACGTTGCACTGAGACACGTAAATCCTGCAGAAATTCCTACATCACGACCATAAGCATTGAAGTAGGTCCTCCACAGAGATGGTGTTTTCTTTAGTTTATCAGCTCGTTTCTGAAAACAAATACAAAAACAATGAAACGTTTTCTGTGAAATAATTTGAGTGTCTTGGTTTAAAGTTCTTACTAGGTTCAAGTATCAGGGATTAGATTATTTGAAATTAATAATGATTGTGTCTCAGTGATAGTTTGCACTTTAATTTTTCACCATCAGTATCTTTATACCTATAGTATAGTATAATAGTATAGTGTATTGTATTGTAGTGTAGTGTAGTGCAGTGTAGTGTAGTGTAGTGTAGTGTAGTGTTGTGTAGTGTAGTGTAGTGCAGTGCAGTGCAGTGTAGTGTAGTGTAGTGTAGTGTAGTGTAGTGTAGTGTAGTGTAGTGTAGTGTAGTGTAGTGTAGTGCTGTGCAGTAGAGTAGGGAAGGGTAGGGTAGAGTAGAGTAGAGTAGAGTAGAGTAGAGTAGAGTAGAGTAGAGTAGCGTGCAGTGTAGTGTAGTGCAGAGCAGTACCGCACAGCGCAGCACAACACAGTATATTAGTAGTACGGTAATGCTATTGTGTACACTATATATGTTGCAAATTTGAATTTGATTTTTGAAGGGTAATTTAAATACAGCTTCAGTGACACAATAGCGCTGAATACAGCGTAAAAGTTTAAAAAGATGATGAGCAAAACTAACACAAATCCTTTCTAAAGTGGTCGCCACCTTCCGGAAAGTCCTCGAGTGTCAGTGGTATATCTTGAAGCGATATGGAGGGCGGGTCGATTTTCATACGGACACTTTTCTCAAGTGGGGTGAGTTAATTGCATGGTGCTGTTTCTTAATTAAACGATCATAGATTTCGTTAAAATACCTTCGACGATAAACAGAGATAGACAAATCACTGAAATATTTGATTCATTCCAAGCTTTTCAAGCAGCAATTAAAATAAAGTCGTGTTGGGAGTTCAGTGTAAAAAGGCTCTGAATTCATCAGCCGAGACAAAATGTGAGATTTTTGACTGTCTACTAGGCATTTCAGAACACTTACAATTCCATGAACATCAAGATGTGTGGATGACTGTGATTAATGTTAATGCTTGATAATTCATTAAAGACAATGTTAGTAAACATGACAATCTGAATTCCGAACTTCTCATTACTGTCTGGGATCCATGGGATGGGTAGGCATGTTAGTTGAAAAAAGTGTCAAACGCCCAACAAATCCCTCAGCCCGCAACGCGCTGTTATGTTAGTTTTGGATTCAATTACCCTATTACATGCATTACATATGTACTGGTGATTAATAGAATCAGAGACCGTACATACTATTTGCACAGTGCAATGACGAAAAGAGTTGTATATACCTGTATGCAAATGAGCGAGAGAGTTTCATGTTTAGGTACACGAAATCACGTGACCGCACTATAGCTTTACGAAACGTATTGATTCGAAGACATGTATAATAGTAGCAGAATTTCATGACGTGTCAGTGACAGTGTAGTATACTTGGAGTAATTATTTGCACGTGTGCTTTCGGTGCTTGCTGCTGCACTTTCACTCGCTTAGCGAAGGGAGTGAAACTACAACCGCAGCTGAGAGAACACTGCAAACTTCAGCAACCACTCTCAACATACTACACTTATTACTCACGCGTCGTGAGCTGCTGATATATAACTGGTACCTTTTCTTCATTATACGCTTCTTGAAACACTCTATGTTGGTATTTTGCCTCAAACTCGTCTGGTAGATTTCCAAGGTCCGTTATTTCTAGGGGTCGCTTGTATCCTACCCAGAATAACCAATTCAATGACCAATACACCATTTGGGACAAGAAGTTTGTATAGCGATAGTTGTACAAAATGTTTCTCTTCTTGAGTTCACGTGGGTAGGGTTTCTCTTGATAACACCAACCTAGTACCTGGACACAGGACAACACATTTCTTCAAGTTTAGAATGTCAATTTCAAAGACTTATTCAATCATAGTGGCGTACATGAAAAGTACCTGACAACGTTGGTTGTCATAGTTTGCTAACATATTACTATAGGAACAAATAGTTTGTGTTAGTATGTATGTACGTACGTACGTACGCACCGTATGTATGTATGTATGTATGTATGTATGTATGTATGTATGTACGTACGTACGCATGTACGCACACACGTATACGTGTCATACGTATGTACGCACGCACGCACGCCTGCCTGTCTGTCTGTCTGTCTGTCTGTCTGTCTGCCTGTCTGGCTGTCTGTCTGGCCGTCCGTGTCTTTGTTTCTGTGTGCGTGTGTGTATACATATGAACATGTAATAAAAAAAACAAAAAAAAAACCCACATGTACCCGGCTACGTCAATTTGAATCACCGCTGACTAGAAACGAAATTTTAAAAAATGTCAGAAAATAGAGCGAATGGTCTGGAAAGGAGAGCGTGTGCAATGTCCACATTGCAGTTTTCTGTAGAAATACATAGAATATACTATATACTATACTGTATATGTCATGCAAGATGTCATTACAACCTCATCGGTACACATTGAATGTCTGTAAGTCTTCTATTCTAAAAGCAGACAATGTATTGAATCTAAAGCTTAATTTTTTTTCTTTATATGTACATCTCAGCTATTGAAATGACAGACAGCTCGGGTAAGCAGTTTGATTCAATGGAGTCGTGACCGAAATGTTAAATACTGTAGTGTAAAGCCTCCTATGAGACAGTGTCATGACCTCCCTCCCCAGGTCACGGGTTAAAGGCGAACCGGTGTCTGCATCTGTTTAGAAAATTGTTTAATTCAAAGTCACACCTTAAAAACGTGATCTCACTGATTTGTGTTGGCGATAACGAAATGCGTGGCTTCTCGAAGACAAACAGCTAGAAAACCTAACAACTTTTAAGTCCTATGTATCTTTTACTTTGCCCGGTATCAAGAATCAGGGACATGTAAAGAGATTTCGAACACGTACAGCTTGGCTCACGGCCGATTGGACACTATTTCTGGACTTGTCATTAGAATGAAAGGTCGTCATTTGCATTTCAGTAGAACACATCCTTCATACTGCGTTCCTAGATGTAACCTCGGACCACAGATAGTGGTCTGAGATCTACATTGTAGGTTATTTTGGGTCATTCTGATGTAAATGTCTTCTTGGTTCTAACACACATTTCTACAATTTCATAATCATTACTGTCACCGTTGTAGTAGTAGTAGTAGTAGTAGTAGTAGTAGTAGTAGTAGTAGTAGTAGTAGTAGTAGTTTACTTTAGTACAACCCTTACACGTCTCTTTTTGGGGCCACTGTAATTTAGTCATTCCATGGTATCAGCAACTTTGACAGTTAATCGTTTCAGCACTGACAGTTTGAAGTTTTTACCCGACATGTCACAAAAAAATGTTTGCTTACAGTTGCACGAGTCATGAGTGTGTTTGGTTTTGCGTGTTTGTAGGTCTTAAATCTTATCATATTTCATACTCAATCATCGCATTGTAAAATTTGTCATACAATGAAACAAAGGAGTCATTATACACTGATCTTAAACCAACGCAAAACTATATCTTAACACTTGCATTGCATATGAATATATTTAACACGGTGCACGCCCCGTAAAATCCGGCTTTGAACATTATATGTAAATACCCATACCTGCACGATTTGAACCCACATGACATTGTATGCTTTCACGACTACTTCGTTTTTGCATACGGCCTAGGGCATCAAAGGTCATGAAATAGCCAAACTCTCAATTAGTGATACAGTGCAGTAGTACTTCTCAAAATAAGGTGAAACGAGTTCTCCTGGATATGCCACCACGAGTTCGTATTGAACCAGCTCATTTCAAAGAATTGGTATGGCTCTTGGCCGGCCACAAGTTTTCATATATTAAGCTCAACCATGTACATAGAGTTAGAACAGGATTGGTACCGAAGTATCTATCCGATCCATTTAATTTTAACAGTTTATGTATATAGTACTAGATCCGGTCCCTATTCTATTTTTATTCCAGGTGGGGCTAAGTGTCAAATAAAATCAAAGCGAATGATATACACCTCCCATAGATAGACTTAGAATTAAGAGCATTTTGACACTGTACTGCAGTCTGAGATGACGAGGCATTTTATGATCCTGTATCATTATCTATTCAAGGACG
>NC_135554.1:15585591-15830591 GCF_964340395.1 Glandiceps talaboti
CAACTCTTTCAACATTTTGTTCTTCTTATAATAATTGATATAAAATATTTCTTCTCTTATTATCTGTTCAATATCTCTTCTTTCCGAAATTCTCGCTTTATACACGGCAAAAGTCGCCACCATCAACATTAAATTAAATACATCACAAGTCTTACAATATATTCTGTATCCATACACAATGTGCTTCCACAGCAGTCTTACGTTCATTCTATACAATTGATTGATTATATTTATACATTTTCTCCAGAACTGCTTTACAACTTCACATTCATAAAGAAAAGTTTTACTTTCTTCAATATTTTTACAAATCTCACAGAATGGATTAGTCATTATTTTCCATTTAAACAAATTTTCTTAATGTTAGGAGCATATGTTTTAACACCGCTATTACTCACTATGTTCCAGTAAAAATCTTTACATGCAAAATCAAAACATGTTTTGTATTCTCCGTTGAAAGCTCTTTTTCTTAGCTGCATTCTACCAAATCTTATATAAATCTTATTGTTGACTTCACACAGAAGTAGGTAATAGTTTATTAATTCGCAGCAAAACTTTAACAATTCAATTAAAACATAGAAATCGCAATACGTACGTATAATAGTCTTTGATCCAAGAAAATCATGAAAAATTGCACGTGGTCTCGTCAATAAACCATATTTTTGCCATTGCTCTTGTTGTTGTTGTTGTTGTTGTTGTTGTTGTTGTTGTTGTTGATGTTGATCATGATGATGACTGAACAGTGATAGAACATCTCATGTGTCTGTACGCATGTTCATTTAATTTATATAATGTATATATATATATATATATATATATATATATATATATATATATATATATATATATATATATATATATATATATATATATATATATACGTTATATTTTCAGTAACTATATAGTTCAGTTACGAATCAAACGATTTGGCAACCTTTGACCTCTCACTTATAAAATGTAGAAACTACACAAATTACACAAGCGATGTATGATAAGCAAATCTTAGATTTAGAGGGTTTTTTTATCATCTACAAAATATACTTATGGAAAATGAAATAATAGGTCCTCCAGGTCGTTAAATCCTCGCCGATTTTCTCCATCTTTGAAATGCAAATTCAAACGGCTATAACAAAGAAAAAGACATCGTGTTTGTTTTCTGCGCTAAGTACACACAGTATATAGGAGTAGTTCCTATCTACTATAACAGAAAATAAACATATTTGGAGATGATAACATCGCCAAAACTAGTGTATCAGTGTCTATTGGTAGCCAGCAATCTGCTTCGTATTTCATAAATATAATATTTCAATATTTGAAGGTTTATAAAACAATGTCTACATACCTTCCAATTGGCAGATAAAGAAAGCTGTCTCAGAACATGGTCCAGATATCCATTGATAGTTCTGTGATACCCTGTAGAACAGAAAACAAGGACATTTCCATGAAGACATATTATTCAACTACATGCATAGATTTTGTAAATGATTCTAATACTGGAATAAGTAGATAAGATGGATTCTAAAAGGAAACTGTTGTTGATGTTGTTGTTGTTGTTGTTGTTGTTGTTGTTGTTGTTGGTGTTGTTGTTGTTGTTGTTGCTGCTGCTGCTGCTGCTGCTGCTGTTGTTGTTGTTGTTGTTGTTGTTGTTGTTGTTTTACGTCTAAGCAGGCATTTGTGCTTTTCAATTTACTTCAGGAGCTGTATTCTTCAATCACCTTATGAAGGACATGTGAAAAAATACTCTACAGGTAGTCGAAGTCGTTACTTACGAAAGTTTAGCACATGTAGATTGGTCGTTGATTGAGTCATCTGACAACCAGTTGGTGTACCTCATGGTTGAGTTATCAGAATAGAACCAGCCGCCATCTTGTTTGCTAGTACCGTCGAAGTACCAATCTATAAGAGATAAAGAAGAGGATATTCAATTGCACCGTGGTATCAATAATTTAATGTTATATGCACTACATGTCTCCACTTCAACTTCTCCAACACGTCAAATAATCTGCCTTCTCCTCACAACATATCCAGAACTCCTAACCCTACAAGAGTACAAGATGTCTACATTTTATAAACAGAGTATTATCGAAGTGGAGAATATGGTAGAATGTACAGAGAGGAATTGGTCAAACTTGATACTAGAGTTTTTAGTAAGTAACTGCCAGACTTATTGACGAATTCAAGAGTATTGTTCAAGAATTGCCCGCTAAAATCTTTCGTCTCTCACTCAACACCACAACCACAACCACCCAACCGTTAACTAAACTGAATGAAACAGAGGGTTCCCGTTTTACCAGCAACGAAAATCCTGCCTTAAACTAAAAGTCGCATTAATCTCCATCAAGGTAACAATATCTCCACCACCTCTACTGCTATAAATAAACCCAGTCTAACGGGGATTGTTGTTCTTCACTTAGAGGAGTCATTCCCTTTTTATCAGCAACGGAAATCCTGCATCAAAAGTCGATCTTCTCCTTTTTCTCCATCAAGGTAACAATTAAAACATATATATCCTCCTACTAAATACACAAAACTTGCTTCGTTTGCTGCACCTATATGCTATATGCTATTGGCGACTTTATCAAACTAAGTCTTACCAGTATTCGTTTGCCCTAGGCCTGATGCTGTGATAAGAGCAACGACATAGTTATGACGGTCAAGGCTTGTAATCCTAGCTAGATGTGTATTGGGCGTATTCTCACAGTGAGCTTTTGCATCTTGCCAAGATTTAGGTTGGAATACCAGTGTAAATTTAACTCGAGCTGCAATATACAAAATGTATGCAATGGTACTTAAGATAATTTATGATAATACGTGATGTAACTTTATACAGATACGTTTATCTCACACGAAATTGGTTATCAATAAGAAACGTGACGATTTTGAAACAAGACTAAGATATACTTCTTGTACTGATGAAGTATGTAGTTTATTGTGAGCATTATATTCATGGTTGGTTACTGTACGCCGCGCCTCAAAGCGATAAAAATATTTCACTTGTAAATGGTGATATATGGCAAGAATGTCCACAGATATAGAAAAGTAATCGTACACTTGTTCAAGAAAGGACAAAGTTATGAAAATTGGTAATGCATTCCTATGGAGAAAAAGTTCTCTGGATCGCCTCCGCGAGTCATTATTTTAGATGAACTTTTAAAAGTCTTGTGAAATGGCAATGACAAGACACTGCCGGGGTGTAGCGAAAGTGATTCACCCTGGTACAGAAAAAGAACGAACAAAGGTAAGGTTTGCCTGTAAAAATGAAAATGCCTGTTAGAAAATCGAACCAGCAATCAAATTCCTGTTCTATACATCTTGGAAATGGGATAACCTTTTATTGCCGACCATGACATGACATCTAGAAGTGAGGTTTTCTGAGGTCAGAGGTGAAAGAAATGACTGTTGTGAGTTTAGAGTCGATTTTATGATAGATACACTTTTCCATGTTTTCTTAAATTCGGCCTTAATGTTTATTTATTTCTTATAGATGACTGCTAAATACTTTTATTTTATAATATCAAGTAACAAATATGAATGATCATCAATCAAAACATTTTTTCTTACCTGGTGCGAAGACTTGTACTTCGCACAGTGAAAGTTGTCCTTGGTTATAGTTCTTGAAGCTGACAAAGCGTCCAATCGTCCCTTCGGAACAGTAGAAATTAATATTGCTCTGTGATGACATACTATTTGTAACAGTAGAACCGCATTGTTCAACGTCAATGAGAGTGTCTGTTTTACCGATTAACACCTTTCCACCGTTCAATCGTTCAGCTGAAAGAACATCAACATGAGGTTTAGCAGGTAAGAGACAAACGTCCCATATGTGCCAGTTTCCTTCTGTATTATGGTCATAATCAGCTAGGTGTGTGTGTGTGTGTGTGTGTGTGTCTGTCTGTCTGTCTGTCTGTCTGTCTGTCTGTGTGTGTGTGTGTGTGTGTGTGTGTGTGTGTGTGTGTTTTCAGGTTTGACAGGAATTTGACTTTCAGGCGGTGAATCAAAACAAATAGGTTTGACATAGAATGAAAGGTGGTCATAAGGGATAAACAATATATTACAGAAAAAAACACACCACAACGGGAATCATCTCCTTAAGTTTGACTGTAGCTTTTGGTGAAAAACCTGACAATATAGGTGTCTTGTGAATTACTTAATTTAAGTTTGTAAATGAATTATAATGAATGCAATTGGTATATAACTTAATGCTGCAGTCGAAACTTCATATTGGGAATACCACTAATATACTGACGTGTACATAAGACAAAATAAGATTTTATTTACAAAATTATTGTATAATTTTACGGTAAAATTAGGTACAGTTAAAGATATACGTTACACTCACAACAGCAGTCTCCTCTCGTGTAAATCTTAACCTGCTTTATGCAGTGAAAATCACCGAGATCTACTCTCCACCAAGGATTGGGGTCACCAAAACCTGTATGTGTGCAACCTCCGGAAAAGAACATTTGATTCGTGTTGCCATCGACTGCTTTCTTTGAAGGCCCTGCACCATGAGTACTGCTCTGCCATGTTGGTCGCCCAAGAGCTACATTTGTCGTCGGGTCGCCTTTCGAAAACAGACAGGAAGAAAAATAGGAAATAATAAAAAAATAAAAAAAATAAAAAAAATAAAAAAAATAAAAAAAATAGGAAAGTAAGTAATATGTAGTTATTGTCGAGTACTATGGGAAGCCGTTCAGGCCAAAAGTATTTTTTTATTTTTGCTATAGTATTTTATATTTTTCGTACTTACAAACTAATTTTAACCGTTTATGTACTTTTATTCCATGTTCACATTATTTTAATTGAAATAAGTTTGCATTTATTTGAGAATATTGTTTTATTTTTCGTCAAACCAGAATTATTTTAAGGATTATATATAATTGAAAAGTCAAAATATATTTTTGTTAATGTTTTTTATTTTATTTTTAAAATTTTAAAAAAAAATTTCAACTTTTTTTTTTTTCTCCCCAACTTTTTTTTTTTTTGGCCGAGTCTGCTGACAAGCGCCTGTCACGAGCACGACGTACTCGTGACAGGCATGTCCTTCGACTCGACATCCATTACGACGTTTTTCGGCGTCAAATACACCTTCTCATTACCTTCGAAATTGGTCGCTCAAACATTATATCAGATTTTCCAATGGGTCAGTCAGGTACTACTAGTACTAGGACTTCTTGTACGAGCGCACATGTTGACGTCGACCTGCTATATTACATATCAACCTAAACCAGCTTTTATCGCCTTGTTATCATCATCATCATCGTCGTCGTCGTCGTCGTTGTTGTTGTTGTTGTTGTTGTTGTTGTTGTTGTTGTTGTTGTTGTAAAGATTCAGTTTACTTCATCGTACATTGTAGTATACATTCTCTTGGTGTTCTGAGTACAAATGCATGTATCATGAAAAGTTGGGAACAACACGTCTACATATGTAATACAGCAGGTCGACGTCACCATGTGCGCTCGTACGAAATACCTTTACCCGTTGCATATGGATCGTACGCGGCTGAAGTCGCGGTTGTTGGAAAAAACAGATACTATCAGACGTAAATTAACAGTTTTGAGATCTGATATAATGTTTGAGCGACCAATTTCGAAGGTAATGAGAAGGTGTATTTGACGCCGAAACACGTCGTAATGGATGTCGAAGGACATGCCTGTCACGAGCACGACGTACTCGTGGCAGGCGCTTGTCAGTAGACTCGGCCAAAAAAAAAAAAGTTGGGAAGAAAAAAAAAAAAGTTGAAATTTTTTTTTTAAATTTTAAAAATAAAATAAAAAACATTAACAAAAAATATATTTTGACTTTTCAATTATATATAATCCTTAAAATAATTCTGGTTTGACGAAAAATAAAACAATATTCTCAAATAAATGCAAACTTATTTCAATTAAAATAATGTGAACATGGAATAAAAGTACATAAACAGTTAAAATTAGTTTGTAAGTACGAAAAATATAAAATACTATAGCAAAAATAAAAAAATACTTTTGGCCTGAACGGCTTCCCATAGCCTTCAGTACGGTTTAATAGGGGATCGACAGGTGCAAACTTCATTTTCCATTACGTTCTTCTCTTCATGCCAGCTGCACATGTTATGTTTGGGTTTTCATCTTCCATATTTCATATTGTAGGTTTACATGAATTTGTATTCATATCTTTCTTGTACTTTAGGCTGGGGGGGAGAAATGGGGGGGGGGGCATGAAAAAAATCGAGGGGTTCAAGGGGGGGGGGGCATGAAAATTCTGATGGTCTGAAAGGGGGGGGGGCGAAATATTTTGCTCATGATTTGAACCAAATAAAACCTCTGGAACGGTCATTTTCCGAATTAAAAAATTTTCTCGCGGCATCGCCGCAATAGCTTCAAAAACCTATATCTAATGATGTGTTGAGTGACAGCCATGCGAATGTATTGGTGTATGCCTTCCTCTGTCTGTCTGTCTGTCTGTCTGCCTGTCTGTCTGTCTGTCTGTCTGTCTAGGCTGTCTCTCTCTGACTCACTCACTCACTCACTCACTCACTCACTCACTCACTCACTCACTCACTCACCCACCCACCCACCCACCCACCCACCCACTCACTCACTCACTCACTCACTCACTCACTCACTCACTCACTCACTCACCTCCTTTCCTCCCTCCCTCTCTCTCACTCTATTTCTATCTATACGTCTGTCTGTCTGTCTGTCTGTCTGTCTGTCTGTCTGTCTGCCTGTCTGTCTGTCTGTCTGTCCATCTCTCTGTCTGACCCTTACCAGCATCACAGTTACAATGATAAGTTGAGTCATCTAGTGCAGTACATGAACCTCCGTAACAAGGGTTCAATTCCTCACAGACATCTGTCACTGAAACAACAAGGAATACAACACCATAAGAATGCTTTGGGCACTATTAACCACAATGAACAAACACATGTTAGCGAGCTGTACCCTCACGCGGGGTGCATCTGACTTGTCAGATTATATGATAAACTTTCCTTTGCATGATTAAATCTTGGTCATTTTTTCCACCTAGAAGTTAAGAACAATACAAATCCTCAGAAATGAACTTCACGATATCAAATTTCATCACGTAAACGTGTTCCATAATACACTTTGTCGGTCAGTTTGTAGTGCAGTCACATCACATGTAATTGATTGATTGATTGATCGATTAACTAATTGATTTATTATTTGGTTGAATGATTGATTAATTGAATGATTATTTTTTGTGGTGAAATAAAACTTATTTTGTGTGTGATATTGATCAATTGGCTCATTGATTTTTGTGATGATATAAAACTTTTTTTCTTCCTTCCCTGACTAGTTTCTCTCTGTAATTCACTCTTTATTGACTAAATAAAGACACCCTGTCCATTCTTCTCCTCTTATCTAATTAAAACACGCCTAATCTTATAATTGCCAAGAGATCAATTACATTAACACTTTGCTTCATCTCTTATCTTCTGGGAGATTATCACACCAAGCAAGCACTCATTCATTTATTTACAAAACTAGTATAACTCTCTTCTATACCAGTTTAAACATCACTAAGAATTTGTTGGGAGTGATAATAACTAAGTAGATAAGCGATAAAGCAAACTGGAGCAGTAATATATCCCCTGGTATGTATGAGATTAGGGGTGCTTTAATTTAGATAAGAGAAGAATCGACAAGATGTTTTTATTTAGTCAAGTGAGAGAGAATTATATACAGCTGAAAGACAGAAAAGTAGCCAGGGAAAGAAAGGGAAACAGTTTTATATCACCACAAAAATCAATGAGTCAATTGATCAATATCACACACAAAAAACAAGTTTTATTTCACCACATACATGAATCATTTAATTTATCAATCATTCCACCAAATAATAAATGAATGAATCGACCAAGTAATCGATCGATCGTTTAATCAAACTACATGCTCGCTGCACCCTGTGGTCACAAACATGTTAATTACATCTCACACAATCTGTACTGGAAAATTCAAATTGTTATCAATTGGACTTATCAACAATTCTCACATGAATAAGCCAATCAAAAGTTTTGGGGTTGACGTCACGAATTGAGTTAAGATAAACCTCAACATTTTCATATTTTTTCACATGTTTTTTGGCGGTGAATACTGAAATCGTTGACTTTTGAAGAGCATACCTGGTGCCAAGACTTGAACCTCACAAAGAGCTAGAGCATTAGTCTCCGATGCCATTTGAATGTATATGTATTGGCCAATCATACTCAGAGAACAAGTCATTTCCACCACTTCATTACTTGACTGAGATGCAGTAATAACACCACAAGACATCGACTCTGATGTGTCGTAGTTGGACGAAATTCTTATATCTACTCCTGTTATATCTTCAGCTGTTTTGGAAAAAATACAATAATTTTGTAATTGTGAAAACCAATTTACAATTTATAGAACATTTAAAATCAATTGTGCCTAATAATATATAAAAATATATAATACATTACCGCAACAATCTTGTCTATTCCAGATTATAACATTAGCAACACATCGCATTTCACCCAAATCCACTTTCCACCAACCAGTCTCATTTGTACCGGTGAGGGCGCAGGAGTGCCCTTCGTCCAGGTGTGTATTGAGCACATCATCTACAGCTCTGAGGGCGTAGTTGCTTTCAAATGTACTCGACTGAATTGTCCACCTGTCCCGGGCAACATTAATCAGGGTTCCTGTTTTAAAAGTAATTAAATACCTTGGTTAAAATGTTTGTAAAAAGCGTAAGAAAAATACAGCATGTCTAAACAATAATTTCAGCATTGGTAAGACAATGGTCGAGTTATACCCTTACAGGCCATTTAGCAAATGTACGCATTTTTATTAATTACTCTATTACGATTTTACAGCAGTCTGACTGAATCTAGTTTCAAGAATCATTAAACTAAAAAAATGATTTTCCAGACAATACGTGCAAAGAAAACTAACAATTTTTTTTAAGCTTCACTTACCATTACCGCTACAGTTACAATGGTATTGGTTTATTCCATCTATACAGATTCCACTATAGCATGCACCAGGAAAACAGTCATCTATGTCTGCGTAGAGAAAAAACAAACAAATTGTTGATAAATTGTTACATATACAGTCCATTTAAAGTTACTGTTCAGCGGCTCTGTTTGATACAACCATTGTGACACAGAAACTGCATGTTATACACTAAGATAGCAAGATCGCAATTTCTCGCTACACTGTCTAAATGAAATAAACCCTTTATATGTACTGCAACTAGACAGAGACACGCGGGCGCCAATGTTTTGATGTCTGCGTTTGATGTCTGCATGGTGGCACCTTAGTTCATTTCATTTAGACATGAAACTGCATTCATTCAATCTTGCTATATTTAAGTAGCATTTGCAGTTTATTAGATTCTTCGTGGTTGTATGAAACAGATCCAGTGAACGGTAACTTAAAACTGACTGTACTATTCTAGAAATCCATCAAATTCAATGAATGATAACCAGTTTTATCTTTGTCAAGTAGGGGCTATCAATAGCAAGGTTTACACTTCTACCCTGCCACATCAACAATTGTCCTAACATTGGTTGTTTTCTACCACAAAATCGTGTACTCTGCTCTAATCCAATGTCACTTTGATTATTCATGTTCATCCCGGTACTCTACTCTTCAATATATCAAAATGTTCAAAAAGAAACTCCAAATTGCACAAAAACAAAATGATACGGTTCATCCTTTCTATGGAGTGCAGATCACACATAGGTGCTGATCAGTTCGATGCCAGATTTTACCTTTAAAAAAGCTGTCAAATCATATCTGTCCAGTACACTAAGGGATACTGAAAACAGCGAGTTTATTCGTTATTAGCTAGTTTGCCTCCACGTTTTCCCTGCTCCTGTTATTCTTTCCTATTCAATATAGTTAAACAGCTTTGCTAATCCCGCCACTTTCTTGAATCACTGTATGGACCCCACTGGAAACAAGTCTTTGACTTTGTGGGTTATCCAAGTAATTCAACAATTGGTACCAGTTTTTATTTGTATATCTGTGCTGTCAATCTTGTTGCTTTAATAAACAAAACCAATCTAATCTAATCTAATTTGTATTAGTACATGTCATTCTCCCAAAAGCTATAAGGCCAGAAAAAATAAAAAAGCTGTTCAACGGGCAACCTAGCCCATCGCTTTGGGTAGGTAGGTAGATTTTTTTTACAACGTTGGACAATGATGTAAAAACTAGCCATATATAGTGATGGCAAAATATTGGTTACAAAATTTGAGTTTACATAGTACTTTTTCAGTCATTCTGATTTTATTTTTCAGTCATCCTGATTTTATCTTGCACTTTATCTGTATGTCAACTGATTTCCACCAGTTCTACACTTAGGAAATGTACACAATTTACGGTACGTTCACTTAAACAAATTCTGTAGCCCCCTCTCCTCTCAAAAATTAATTGTTAAGCAGGTCTTAATGAAAATTCAGAATTATTTCAGCCACCCCTTCTGTCACCTACACCACAGTGGAGATATACAATTATTTGGTACAATGATGTATCAAAATAACAGCGATAACCAACTACAATAATACTCCGAGCGAGATTACTATACAAAGGATGTTGATTTCACAAGCATAAGGAGATGTCTCACAATGAGCTCTAACCTATACAGGGAGGTACTTAGCCAGCCACCTTCCATCTTTGATTTGGGAGAAAGACACTTGTTATTGTGATTGCTACTGATTGAAAGGAAACACATCCAAAGATGAAAACTTCTTTGAAAATAAGAACATGTAGGAGGCCATTTAGAGGCATAAATTATCAAACCACAGACATAATTGAAAATCTTACAATGCTTGAATATGGTATTGGTATTAAAATACCAGAATTGATGCAATTATACTATCCAGTACACTTCTAAATATTACATATATCTAGCTATGAAGTGTATTTTGTTGTGGCAAGCTGAAAGATATTTTGCAGATGTGCACTTGGTGAATGACGTTTCCCGAACATAAAAAATCACAAATAAAGAGCAAAACATTCCAAGTCCCCCTTTCAGATTATCAGAATTATGATGGCCAAATCATAATTTTGCTCATTTCTTTAGTACACGTTGGATATGCGACAGCTTAGTTTAATGCCAATTCACTCTTATACACATCATCAGAACCAAGTAAAAACCCCAATGTTACAGTGCAAGATATTAAAAATGTAATTTGGTTTTGACACACATGTATATGGTAATGTTACGGTCCAAAATATCGTATTTCGGAATTATGGGAATAAATTCTACTTTTCGGTATTGTAGGCCATAGGTCAGAAATAGCCTGGCGATTACGAATCTGGGCAAACATGATGTAACTGAAATTCACATGATTGGTTAGAGAAAGGTATTTAATAACTTTTATGATGGCATGATCTTATGGTGTGATTTGCTATTTATAGTTGTTGTGTAAATTCCATTGTATTGAAAGTATACTTAAAGATGAGAATTAAAACATCCAGAAGCTCTCGGGTAGGTGATTCTGGCAAGCCGAAATCTCTTCTCAGTCGTGACTAATTCCCAACTTGGACCTGAACGATCCCGTACGAGAGTATGAGAGTGTGAGTGCTAGAGTGCAACGTTAGAACTATCCATACTTATACCGTTCGACTCTATGACTCGGAACAGTAACATGTTTTATTCAGAAAATATAAAGAAAACCTTAATCATTTTTGAAACAAAGTGTGTATAGTAGTCCTGCAGCCATTTACTGACATGTGAAGCCCGCACGGGGATATATTGCCCATCAACAAAAAAAAATTTAAATGCCAAAAATATGAGTAGATCGGGCGCGCCCGTTGAACAGCTTTTTTATTTTTTCTGGCCTAACCTGAATTCTTATTTGAAGAACAGTATACATGCCCACAGCGCATTCGGTTGAAACACATCTGGCGATTTGTTACTGTATGTAGCTACACCTTTGCTATTCTACCTGTTCCGTTATCTTGCATTAAAATACACAATTTTGTTAGATACGAGAGTACACCATTACCTGACATGGTGGTAGTTTCCGACAGAAATGTTGATGATACGAATACATTGTTATCACTGGTCGACTGATGATCGGCAGAAGTTTGCAGACCACGCACAGCCGACATTTGAGTAGATCCTTCTGGTCTTTCATTGTTGGTCGCACTCGACGGCAACACTGTCATGTACGATGGCGAAACAGAAATTGTAGATAAATTGTTACATATACAGTCCATTTAAAGTTACTGTTCAACGGATCTATTTGATACAACCATTGTGACACAGAAACTGGTCGCATTCACTTCTAACAACACTTGAGATTGTATTTTGGGTTGATGGTTGTATTTTTGTACTATTCAATAAAACATAAACATACGATCTCCTCTTCTTGTCTTTACGAGAGGAATACGGTTCTCACCTTTACATTTTTTGCCAAGATATAAGACGACTTTAAATTCAAAGCAGTTCTCTTTCTATAGAGAATATGTTGTTGAAGTGGGTGATATAAAATGTTTAGTAATACTAAATGGGGCGCGCTATCAGTTTCTGTGTTTTGTTTGAGTACTTCATCACACACAAAAACGTCTAATTGAAAGCTGTACTCTCTGGTCGTATCACTGGTTGATTGTGTCAGTCTTGTTCTGGACCAGTACTAGTGGACGTTTGTGCCAAAAATGTTTATGATGTTATGAGTTAAGCTAATTTAAGTAGAAATCTTTACCTTTTTCACTGGTCAATTCTGCCACACCTTCGTCGACTGAAGTTTGCAGGCCACGCATAGCTAACGTTTGAGTAGATGCGTCCGACGTGTCATTGTTGATCACATCCTTCGACAAGACTGGCATGTAGGATGACGGAACTGCCGTTGCTCGGGTACTCTTCTCCTGTTTCAATTTGATTCTTAAACTCAGTTCTTTTGCAAAGCTTATTTTATTCATGCAGCTACATGAACCTAATGAACAAGACAAATATAATAATTTGGCCTGATTAGTTTTATTTAGTTAAGAAAAAGGTTTGCAAAGTGTTATGAGTGACACACATGGAACACATGGAAAGTACATAAATCATAAACGCTTACATAATATTGTTAATTAGATTACTGATACAATATATATATTTTTTCATTGGTATAGTTGCAGTGTCATAGGTTCCATGGATATGTTTGACTAGAACTCCAGAGCTAGCTTATCCTCTGAAAAAGTGAAAGTGGTATTCTTTGTACCCATAACTTATCCACTATCCACAGGCTTTACATATTTTGATTTCAATAAATTTATCAAGCAGGCATATGACATTAAAATTCAACGATTGCATATCTGGTCAGTACAACTAATAGGTAATATGAAAATAGTGTGTCAAATTACTGTTTGAGCAGATATACAACCTTTGCAACACTTGTCGAGAAATACTGCTGATCAGAACGCTGTTTTATCAGTTGTGGACAATAGGAACTGGCTTTGAAGGTGACATACAATCTTCCCCGAACACTATCAAACTGACATGTACATTGATACAAAAACAATTGTGGGTGCCTCAAATATAGATTCACTCGATACTTTAATCAGGTTCTTTATTATGTCTGTGAAAGTTAGACCTATGGTATATACCAGGGTATATGGCTATCCTTCACATACAAAACAAATTGATAACAACATGGCGTGAACCTACATCGACATGTTGTTTTGTATCAATGTATATCAGTTTGAAAGTGTGATAACAAGACTTTTCGGCACCTGGAAGGCAAGTTTTAATTATCTACTACTGATAACACGACATTCTGATCAGTAGCATTTATAGACACCTGTTGCAAGGGTTGTAATTATAAACATTGAGATAAAAAAGATGCGTATAAGCTGACAGTTGGATTACCGCTTCCTTTCATGTAATTAGATATGTTGCCGAAAGGTATCGTGCTAACCACTTCTTGGTTTGATGCGGGATGCCAATCAACTCAAAACCAGGTATTACACGTTTGTGAACTGATCCTAAACTGCCGATCACTATGACAACGATTCTACAAAAGAACCCTAGGTTATTAATTTCAAGAGAGAGTGGTATATATTTATCAAATTTCTCTGTATAACACCTGTCGATGTGACCATCAAATGGAACTGAAACTTCAACTAGGAAAACTTCATGGCTAGTTGTATCAATAATGGTTATGTCAGGTGGTATTGCTGTAGTTGTGAATGATTCTAAATCTGCTCCAAACATGTGTGGAGTTAAAATAGTGTCTTCTATGACGAGATGAGAGACATCTTTGACAGGAATTTGCTGAAATATCAAATTAACCATGTTAACGATTCTATTGTGCCTGTCTTGATACAGTCTTTGGTATTTTGTACATCCATTCAGTACATGTGATACAGTGTCAGTTGGGTGATTACACAAAGTGCATTGTATATGTTGATTTTCACATTGTGAAATTACTCTGTTTTTTGTGTATGGTCAATATAAGCATTTTCTTTTTTACTTTATTGTACTATACTGATATCTAAAATGATAGATAAGGTTGCAATAAAGTTTATTATTATTTATTATTATTTATTATTTACATACATACATACATACATACATACATACATACATACATACATACATACATACATACATACATACATACGTACGTACGTACGTACATACATACATATACACAAGTAATGTTAAATGGAAAACGTAGTGTTGATATTTCAAGACGACGCAAAAAGGAAGTCTAGATCAGTTAGATCAAATCCTATGTTACAATTTAACAACGTACCTTCCTCGATGTAACTAAAGAACACAGTAGATGTTACAATCACACAACTTACAACAACCCAATACAATATCATCAAGGCTATCACGTTACGGCTGCAGTAAGATGACATGGTTGATCTTCTTTAAAGATATTGTCGAAACTGCAAAATTCACCATATCTTGTCTGACATGATCATCAAGTGTATTTAAGAGATTGAAAATGTAGTTTGTGGTGAAATGTACACCTACACTGGTATAAAAGAGGTGGCGGCGTGTGATTGGATATTCATAGATAAACTGGCGGCTATGTATCCATTTACGTTCCTATTCCTCATTCATTTGAATATACGGGAAGATGTGCCTCGATGTGTGACAGTTTTGTATTAAAAAAAACTTTTTTTCAGTTGATTTGCATGATCAGTATTATCATAAAAGAATATTGCAGCCTGATTCTTAAAGAACAGTTTGCATAATTAATCAAAAATATCAAATGAACTTATATTCGGAATATATGTAAATTAATTATCAGAATGGAGAGGATGCAATTTGATTCTCAGTTTCAGTATTTCTGTAAGGCCTACTTTATTCCTGCAGCTAAATGACTCGAATGAAGAAGATACTGAAGTATATTTATTCGGTCAAAGCCCAATACTTTTGTTTAGCGAATGTTACTCATAATTTCAGGAAAGAGTTTGCAAGGTATTACGAATAACACATGTAAGACATGGAAAGTACACTGATAATTCCCAAACAACGTTTACAAAACGTTTGATGGCTAATATACTTTTTTTCATTCATATATAGTTAGTGCCATAGGCTTCGAATCCCATGGATGTGTTTGCTTATATATATATATATATATATATATATATATATATATATATAGGAAGTCAGTGGTAAGATTTGTCCGTAGTACAGTGCTCGATACGTCTGCACGCTCGATACGTCTGCACGCATATATATATATATATATATATATATATATATATATATATATATATATATATATATATATATATATATATATATATATATATATATATATATATAATTTTATATCCTTTGTACTGTTCTTTGTACCCATAATTTATTTACAGGTTTTCTCTAACTTCAATGAATTTATTGGCAACTGCATATCTGCTGATATGAAAGTAGTGTTACAAGTCACTCTGAGCAGATATATGAAAGAATAAAGCTAAGTGGCCATATGGATGAAGAGATTGAAGACGGTATTTATTTTGGATTTTCAATTAATAAAACAATTTAATCATTGCTTCCTACTTAAGGAAATCAATGCAAAACAACATATGCCATGTCCTTATTTGTAACTCAATACATTCCAAGCGATTTATAATTGTGTAGAATGTCTGTTACTGTACGTACAATAACAATTTTTTTTTACACATTTTTATAGTGTTTTGCTCTGTATTGAGTTGCAAACACAGACTTAGTCACTGTTGTTTCACATTTATTTTTCAAGTAGGAAGCCATGATAAAATTGTTTTATAAATTAAAAATACAAGATAAATATCAAATACTCAACCATATGGCCACTACTATAATGACCTTGTTCCAAAATGTGCTTTTGGCACTTTCTCAAAATAGATTGATAGTTTTTTTCCACACATATATCGAGTTACAAACAAAAACTTGGTTAATGTTCACATTGGTTTTTCAAGTAGGAAACCACTATAAAATTGTTTTATAAATTGAAAATCCAAACTGAATACTAAATTCTCGTCCATATGGCCACTATAATAGCCTTGTTCCGAAAATGCGCTCTAGGCACTTTCGCAAAATAGGTTAATAGTTTGGCCCTTATATCACTATAATATTTGTCTTGGAACATTTGGAAAACATGGAAAGTACATAAATTCGAACCGCTTGTACACATTATGTTGTTAATTAGAATGTTTATATATATTTTTTCATTGGTAGAGTTGCAGTGTGATAGATATGATTCCAGAGTTTATTCTCGAAAATTATAATTTTTGTACCCATAATTTATTCACAGGCTTTACATATACACGTATAATTTGAATTTATGAATACGGTATATTAGTCGTTCTTGAATAGCAGTCGTTTCATTGGTTTTGATTGTCACGTATACATGTGAAAAGGTATATGTTGGTAGTCCCTTTTGGCAATCCGCCTTCACTTTTGAGCATAGTTGATGTTCATGCCATGATGCGCCCTCAACGTGCATAAGAAGTACGATTAAGCGAACAGATTCATGGGATAGGTCTTCTGTAGGCCATTTTGGAAATTCGCCGGCAAGATGTCTCTGCTCAGGAGTTTCAGTAGACTTTCTCGTGTAGTTAGTAATGTAAGAACAGTTACGGCAGTACAGCCGATGAGGAGGTATGCCGAGGAGGCAGCAGCAGCGTCACAAGCCATGGCATTCACATTTGCAACGCCAACACAGGTACGTTTCCCAGTTCCACTTTGCAAAGTCCTGTTCTCGTGGCCTTGTTGGCACGACTTCGTTATATCTTTCACTGATTGTATTATACATCGTTTGCTGATCAGAATTACAACATGATGTGATAATCAAAGCTTGTTGAAATGAGCCTGCGTTCAGAATCAACACTATAAACACTGTAAACTATGACCTCGTGAGCCTCTTATAAAATACACACTCATCCTGAACCTGGTACCATGACATCATGGATGTATAGGTCACCAACTCACTATATTCCTGTCGTGGTCGATCTCTCAGCCTTCCTAAAATAAAAAAAATAAAAAAAAGAATGTGTGCGCTGTATTTTGCTTCAGAAACTCCAGTGAGCAGAGGTCAAAACACACTGTAATTTTAACTTGACTTCTAATAAGTTCTATATTTATAAATTTCTCTTATGACTTATGTTATTATTTTATGAATTTCTTATTCAGAATCAAATTAATGATCATATACTCACTTCTGTAGTAGTAGTAGTACTAGTAGAGCCATTTATGTATTTGCTGCAAACGTATGCAATTTTTGGGAAGAGTTCTGTCATTGTCATATCTTTTTACCTTTTCAAATGTATAAGGTTCCCCTAATTACTGCTCACATGTGCTGTTCATCCCTTTCATTAGCAGGAGATTTAGCTAGATTTTCCACAGAATTTGTTCGTTTGACTATACATTAGAAAGAGATCATAGAGAAAGAATACACATATACAGTAACTAGACTACCCCCGCCCTACATTCATTCATGTAGAAATATATTTGTATATCTTTAGGGATTGATTGTACATAAACATTTTAACACTGTCTGAATCCTTAGATTTTTGACATAATTTTTGAGAATGTACAAGTAGCAAGATACATCTCATTGCATTTTAAGATTTCATGTTTTTTTCTTGTTTTTCCACAGATGTTCTACAGGGAAGCTGATGTCAAGCAAGTAGATGTACCATCCTCAACTGGTAACTTTGGTATCCTACCCCAACATGTACCTGTATTGTCTGTCATAAAACCAGGTGTTGTAACAGTTTATGAAAGTGATGGTGCAGAAAATAAATATTTCGGTAAATATTTGTGTTTATGCTAAATTATAGATTATGATTTGAAAATGGAAAAAAAAAAGTAACGATGCAAGCATCGCATCATACATTGTCACATGTAATCTTGTTTAATAAATCTGATCAAGTAAAAAGCTTTATTTGTTTTATTCATATTATATTATGTTTTACTGTTCCGGAAACAAAAGAGAATTCAAATGGCATGTCACGCTGCTCTGGTGGCCTTTTTTTCAATAGGGCAGCATAACATGTTGTAAGAAGACATGAGATGAAACACATATGAAATAAACCAAGTTATCTACTTGGGTATATTTAGTCAGATTGTTTCTTACAAAACCTCCTAGAGTTACTGACATGTGAATTCAGTGTTTTTGGTAAGAATTGGGAACCCTTGTGGTAACAGAAATAGGAGAAATCCATTAAAACTTACATAGAATTCCCCACCTTGCACTCTAGTGTTGATGGTAAATCCTGTACCATGACTCTGGAACAGAGGTAGATTTCATTAAAATGTACTTACAGTTTTAACAAATTCAAAAACTCTGGTGTCGATTTGTAAATCCTTTGTGATTTGATAATTTCATCAAGTACATTGTACTTCTCCTGTTTACATAACTGTTTGAACTCCTAGCTTTATGTGTTCACATTGCAGTCAGTAGTGGTACTATCACAGTCAATGCTGACTCCTCAGTTCAGGTACTTGCTGAAGAAGCTGTTCCTCTTGATCAACTGGACAAAGAGGTAAACATAATTTACATAAAGGAGAAATTTTCTCACCAATACTACTATGACGCCATCTAAGACATATCATGCTGGTTATTTAGGCTCTTTCTAGAAAATGTGAAACCCTGTACAGAAAATATTCCATCATTCTTAAGCTCTGTTTATCATTGTGCTAATAGCCTTAGAAATAAGTTGAAGTTAGTATATTTTGAGTAGCTTCATTCCCATCAGGAAAGTATTCACAATGTGAAATTGTAATTTCTCATGCAAAATGACATTTTTTGCCTTCAGAATAACCCCAACACATGGTATAAAATTGTGGGGCCCCAGTGTGCCCTCTAAGCCAATTTGACATGCCACTGATGCACAAAATTTTCTAGTGACGCACCAAAATTTGGTTCCCTGTCTCTATGCTATATGGTGACCCATAAGAAATCACAGCTTTTATCATTTTGACCAACAACAACAAAATCTGGTTATCATTAGAGGGCACATGTGGGCAGTTAATATAAATTTGACACTGGTCCTCTAAATGTAAGAAGGTAGTGAAAGAGCATAAGAAATTTCATGACTAAATATTTGTCTTGTCAAGGTATACTGTCTTTATTGTATTAATATGACTATGTTTATTGTTTCGTCTTCAGGCAATAGAACAAGGCTTAACCAAAGCACAGCAAGATGTTCAGTCAAGTACTGAGGAAGTAACCAAAGCTGAAGCACTGATTGCATTAGAAGTCCATGAAGCTTTAGCGAAGGCATTAGACAAATAGTTTGTAAGATTTAGTTAGAGGTGTGTACTACAACAGGACCCCATAATGCATGAGTGCAAGTGTGGTGTAGTTGTACAGGTGATTGTGGTATTCTCTGTGGCTGTAGTTTCATGAGTGTAGTAAAGAGTACAACAGAAACACCCCAGGTACCCACACTGGTTGCACTCGTGTGTTATGGTGGCCTGTTATAATTATACATGTTTATGCAAAACAGCTAATTATGCAGAAGTATCCGACCTTGTAGTGACATGATTACATGTATATTAAACGATCACAATTATTCTCATTTACATACCGATAAACAATAATGCGTTCGGTATTGCACTGTCATACACCTATTACTTATATGCATGCACTAATACAGGTATTAACTGGTACATCTGTAAAATTTGCTATAGCTTCTTTACATTACCTTCTAGTTTAATAAATGATAAACAGAATTCTGAGATCAAATAATACCTCTGTTAATAACTATTCAGCCAACATCTCCGTCAAGAATCAAATATATTATCAGTCTAAAATTCAAAGTAAATTATCAAAAATTGAGCCTCAGATTCAATTTGAAAATCTTGAAGACTGAAGAGCTTAACATTCATCTCAATGTTTTACAAGTAATTCTTTCTATTTATTACAGTGTGGTGCTTGTATTGTATATTCTACTGGGTGATCTGACCAGAGAAGTGTGTACGTGTTTGTGGAACCAATCACACTGATATTTCATCGTAAAAATGAGTTGAACAGAGCGACAACAACCTTTGACCAATTCCATTTTTAAATTCAGTGTAAAACCACAAGTTTGCTTATCATTAGATACTGTTAACATGTAAATTCCAGTTGAAAAGTGAAATAAATTCTCACATTATATTAATTTGAAGTGACAAGTATGACTGTAATTATTTGCTATACATGCAAACCATCAACCATTTAGTTTATTGTCAGTTGTATAAATTTTTGTTATCCCTACTGTTCCCACAGTTTTGAGAAGGATCTTTTTGTGGGCGATTAGTATATTATAGACTGTAAGATGTGTCGTGTAGCCGTGATGGCCTCCTCAATCTGAGGGGGTTGAACATTGTGTGAGTGCACCCTGTCATGGCATACCGTACTGCATTGAAAATGCTGTCATTTTCTTTCAAATAGTTTCTCAAGTAGACATGTGGAAAACATTCCAATACCAAGATGATCTCTTGTGAATCACCATGCACTTGTGACTTAATCACATGTATTCACACATGCACACACACACACACACGCACGCATGTACACGCACACACACACACACACACACTACCTTATCATGATAGCACTACTGAACTGGCATGGTATAGGAATATGACCAGCGTAATTTGATTGAATCTGAAATTATGTCAATCAACTACCTGAACTAAAAATGAAGCCGTTGCATCTTTACTACAAATACTATGAACTGCAAAACATGTCAAGTTTGTCCTCGCAACAACAACAACACTCTTTATCTTACAAAGCCTCTATGTGAATTTAAAGTTGAATGTATTGAAATAACTAAGAAATTGATAATATGGTCCAGCTTTGCATTCTACCAAGCTGGCTCTTTCAGTCATTTACAGGGAAACACCACTTGGGAAGTAGAGGCATTATAAAGATGATTTAGACTGAAAGGTATAGGTACTTAGGAGTCTTGAATATTCATCGTTCAACCTTGAATATATTATTTCTCCTGACTCCCATGAGGCAATGGCTGATATCAAAGATACCCTGTAAAGGCACAAGATCAACTTGATGTTTCTCTGAAATCGCAAGTAATTGTAGGTGCTATAAAATGGTGAAATTACTCCAGAACCCATAAATTATTAAAATATCTATTTCTTGGCGTAATGTTCCCTTTGGAGTTGTTTTTAAAGCTTATTCCAGTTTGTTGCCATGGTGACTAGTTATTCTCTTCAAACCATTGTATCACAGGAAGATGTCATTAACATAAGTAAATTATAGCTTTGCTCAAGGTAAATATAAAACTGACAATTTAGCAAACCAGTGAGGACAAGTGTACACCTCGATAATGTATGTATGGTGTAACATTGTTAGAAATAAGATGACACTCCTAGCAATAGAATCTTGTAAATATATAGTGCCATGTTTTGATAATTCTACAAATTGTTTCAATACAGCTATAATCTAAGCAATATATACTGGATATTTTCACCCCTAGAAAATTTTGCAATTTTACGGTTTCATATATATACCAGTAGTTCCCAAGGTATTAATGAAGCCAAGTCTGTTGCATTGTTAGTACAAAGACATTCATTTACAACTTATTTTCACATTTTACTTTTCTGCAAAACAAGAGTAATTTAGAAAGTGAAAATATCTAGGTTTACAATATCAAATGCTAAGAAGAAAGTATTTTAATTCAAAGATTTTACAAAAAAAATGATGGCATTATAGGTTTTTTTTCTTCAATTTTTTAAAACATATATGCAAATGATACCATAGACCCTCCACCAGGGGTGGTCTATGGCCAAACCAAAACCTTTGTAGCTATTATCTTATACCATGTCTGTTCCAGTACTGTCAAGCCAGTGCTTCTAGAGATATTTATAAGAGAGACAGGTAGATATACATACACAGCACACATCTGTATCATCAACGTATTGAAATGGCGCCCCCATACATACAAACACAGAAAACCCTCACAATCCATGAAAAATCCTAGCACAGCATGTCATGCAAACCTACCCTCACTTGGACAGCAAATTTTATATCTAATTAATGGTGCCTAATCACATGTAACACAATCAACACTCTGTAGAGTTCTTTTATTTACTGAAAATTAAAAAAATGAGTACGCATTTCTAAAAAAAAAAACCAAACAGTAATTTGTGAACAGTTCAGACTTTTGAATGAATAACAAACAAACTAAAGAGCCAAAATATCAACATTAACAAAAAGGAGCGACAAAAAGGGGCAGGTTGATAGGGGACGTGTTTGTCTAAATATAAAACATATTTTTTGTTGCATATTTTCAATAATGTATATATATATATTTTTGTTTTGTTTGTTTATATTTTTCGTAAATGTCACCAACAAGACCTTGGTTACCTGTGATCAATACTGCAATTCTGCAAAATTTTGTCATGTTGTGAGGCTGAGTAAACTTTTGTAATATATAATGAATTTGTCAACACAAAAATTTCTGATATTTTTTTATATATCAAATTTTTTTACAATTTCAATATTTTGTAAGGGATAAGAAAGTAAATTAGATGTCGTTTCTCAGTGTTTATCAAGGTTTGATACTGAAGCTGAGAACAGTGCTATGATATTGAATAATCATGTTATGATTAAAATTTTCAAAAAACGTGAAAATAGCGCCCTCATCCCAGCACTCTCGGATATCCCAGTCCCATTCCCAGTTCAAAGTTCGCAGGCATCTAAACCTCACGAAATCACACGAGAACCTGCGAGGAACGGTCCAAGATGGCTGCGATCATGTACCGGGGCCGTCACAGTTCCAGACGGACTAGGGGTATGTTTTACTTTGTTTTGACATTTCTGAAATCCCGAAAGCGTGTAGTTTGCGTGATTATACTGGTGTAATTATGACCTTATTGTTTCTTCGCAGGAAGGCACGATAGCGGAGATTCCGACGTCCCGATAGACCTGAGCCGAGGTAAGGGGGCCTGTCTGTCAGCGTGATCACCGAACTCGCTCACGTACCATGTTCATTGAATTTAAAGATGACACAAACAAACACAGGTGTCACTTTCTTTATGATCTGTTGATTCAACAAGGAAGTTCGACACTTCTACTATTGAAGTAGTTTCGTTTTGCAATGTTTTATTGCGGAAGTTTGGTCATTGACACCGAAATAATGGGCGGCAGCCAAAGTCCTACTTTCCGATCCCGACGAGCTGTCATTTCGGAGGTCAGAGCGAATCCAAGTGGCTAGTGGGACGGGCACTGATAATGTGGACGGATAACATTCTTCCGATCTTCGTGAACGATTCAGTTTGTTTTACACATAATACGTCTACAGTTTTTTTCTGGAAGTTTACATAAATAGATATATCACGTAGAACCTATACTACGTGAATGTGTATTGGAATATGATAAGTGAAATGATGGAGGTCTCCCCTCCATGGTGACATTGAATGAATGATTGTACCGTGTAGTACGATTTTAAATCGACAAGTATGTTTTTCACTTCTTTGTGAACAGTTTACATGCAATTCATCCAATGGCAAAAAAAATCACAATTTACCTTCCTGTGATTATTTTCACCTACTTATACTCTCTTCAAAAACTAACACCCATGAACCTGCATCACAACACACAAACATCCTGTGATAATGATAGACTAATATTGATAATGTATAATCGCAGTCACTACATATAATACAAAATAACACATCAATGTTTTTTCAACCCAGTGTTTTTTCATTAATTGTGTTTACAGATGATCATTTACATCTGTCTTTTGCATAAGTTAGATGTTGATTGGCTATTCTACTTATTGACACAACCAATCATAATAAAGGGACAGGGTAACCATCTCTCATTGAAATGTAGTCTCAAATTTCTACATCAAACTTAGATGCTGTCAATAATACAAGTGAAACTTACAAGATTTTTTTTTTGTCTTGTGAAGCAGAAGGTAATGAGTATTTCAAAAGGAATAGAAGGAAATAGAAAGTTGTCGTTGTACAGCGACATTTGGTTTAGCTAGTAGAAGCTAATAGTACTTAATAGTACTTTGTTGTCCATGCATTACTAATAAATACTTCTACTTAAAGAAGTCTGAATATTGTGTGCAACAATGAACTAACAATGAAATGTCATCATTAAACTCATTCCTAGATATGAACCACATAAGCTACCTGCATTAACCAGTTGAGATACAGTATTTTGTACTGGAAATATTAATAATAAGTTTTCTCTTTATAATTGTTGTAAAGATCCTCACGACAATGTGACAGAAATTCTCGTAAATATTGTAAAAACATTTGGCGTATCAAGAGGAAGAAAATTGGGACATCTAAATAATTTTGTAAAGGTAAGAGAAAGGATTTTGTATTTAGATTTACATATATAAATATCATGGAAAGTGCTAGTTGGTTAATTCTATCCAAGAAGTAATGGGGGGTGGGGGGCGGGTGTGGGGGTGAGGTTGGAATGTATGGTATTACCAGTAATCTGACTTGTGTTTATGCTGCCTTGATTGTCACTGTGATACCAAGTAATTATTCAAAAACAATTGTAAATGTTGCCATTTTTTAGCTTGACAAACTTAGGTGATCAATCAGCAAGTAGCATACTAAATACCAAAGTAAAAAGCAGCAAATGACATAAAGGATGGTTATTTTTCCATATTTTCAGATTTTACGACATGTAGAACCAGAAACAAACCTAGGATATCATTTACCTGAGCTGATTTGTTGGTAAGTATGGAAATCAAATAACAGTCTAGTCTAGGAATTCAAAAAAACCCAACAATCTTTTAATTTAATTGCTGGAAGGGATGGAAGTATACAGAGAGAGAGAGCTTGACAAGAATCGTGTGCTCTGATGTGATGTAGAAAGAGAAAATATACGACCAACAATGTTTATCAGCTTGGTAGATCTGATGACTTACATGTAGGTTGTAACCACACACAGTTCAAATATACTCTGTGATTGGTCTATGTCACAATGTCTATGCCATCAGTTCTGTAGTTCTACATCATCACAGCAGTGTCTGTTGATGTCATCAGTTCTGTAGTTTTATATCACAACAGTGTGTCTGTGTCATCAGTTCTGTAGTTCTACATCACAGCAGTTTCTGTTGATGTCATCAGTTCTGTAGTTCTACATCACAACAGTGTGTGTTGATGTCATCAGTTCTGTAGTTCTATATCACAACAGTGTGTGTTGATGTCATCAGTTCTGTAGTTCTACATCACAGCAGTTTCTGTTGATGTCATCAGTTCTGTAGTTCTACATCACAACAGTGTGTCCGTGTCATCAGTTCTGTAGTTCTACATCACAGCAGTTTCTGTTGATGTCATCAGTTCTGTAGGTCTACATCATAGCAATACATGATTGTATCATCTATTTTGTAGATCTATCTTTTCTCAACAATAAATGTCTGTTGTCTGTTGTGTAGTTCTACATCACAACAAATTTGTCATCAGCTTTGTAGTGCTACAGAATGACAATTGTACATTCATCATTATTTCTGTAGATCTGTGTCACAGTAGTGTATGCCAATGTCATCAGTTACATAGCTCTAACAGTACATCTGTATGCCACCAGTTCTGTAGATCTGCAGAGTGACAATGAATGTACAACCCGATAAAATACACCGATACGTTTTCTTGCTTACATTGTGGTATTAAAGCAGGAATGAGACGACAAGTAAATAGTGTCAGTAACTTATCAAAGTATTAGTTTAAACACCACAGGCACCACAGATCCCATAACTCTGTCTCCAGATATAACGCTATACATTATAATTATCGAGCCCAACTCTTACTGTTACATTAACTTCCACAGATACAAAGAAACTGATAAACATAGTGTTGCATGAACTTATATCGAAGGCACCCATTGTTGTTTGTATAGGTTGTATTGTTGTTTTTAGTATAGTTTTGTCAGTGCGTGAAGTCTTTCCTTGGCTCACTTCATTCAAGCAAACACATCAGTTTTTTTTTATAGTTGTAATTTTGTAGTTCTGTGTCAAGCAGTGTGTCTGTGTCATGAGTTAGTATCTACATGGCAAATGCACATGTTTGTCATGTGTTCTACATAGCAGCCTATGTCATCAATTTCTGTACTTATTACAACAATGTGTATAGATGTCAACAACTCTTCTAGTCCACATAATAATGATGCACATCTATGTGAGCTTTTAAGCCATGGAGCACATTGCAAAATGTATTGTTTTTAACATCATTGTCTCAGAAGCAATCATCATTTTGTTTTGAATAACAATTTATTTCCAAACTCTTAAAATAAAAGACTAAATAGAAGAAAAATAGATAGGAATCATGTAAACGGTATTTCTTTTCAAGTTTGAACCCACAGACAAATTTAGATGGTGTTAATCTTAGAGTGACAGTCTATTTTGAGTGTGAACTTTGTCTACTTGGTGACTGGGGAAAAGTTGACTGTAGGTTAATTAACAAATGAATTAAGTAACCTAGATAGATTAATGAAATGGTGATGGGTTAGCAAATCTACCAAAGTAAACACCTGTAGTTCACTGAACCAAAGCAAATCTACCAAAGTAAACTAAGGTAGTTGTGTTTTATATGAAATTAAAACAGACTTGTTGTAAAGACAACAATTTACTCAAATATTCAGCATCAAAAGCACATCTATATTATGATATTATCATCTTCATTTTATTTTAGCTAAAAAAAAACAACATGACAGTGAAACAAAAGGAAGTGTATCAATCAGTATGGTTTGAAATTCACAATGTCGTAAACTTAGGCCTTTTTAGGGCACCATCCGAAACGTACCCACCAAACAAACAAACAAACAAACAAACAAACAGCAAAAACATTGTTCCTTCAACAGAAATATGTAATCTGACTTGGAAGAATGGAAATTCACTGAATGTGAATTTATGAGAAATACATAATTTCTCAAATTTTCAGGAGATTAAAGAAATGTTTCACTCTGGAAACATTGTTCTTTTATTAGAAAATAAAACAGAACAAAAATGAAATCCTGCATAACCGTGTGAAAATAACAGGTGATAACTTAAAATAGAGCAAAGGGCATAAACTGTAGCATAATTTGTTGTGAAAAATAGCTCTGTTTTGTAAACTGTTACTTGTATAGGAATTTTCCCACTTGAACTTTGACCTTTGTGTAGTCACAGATGACAAAATTTACATATGTCCGATGGTGACATTTTCTTATTTACTTTGTGGACAATAACAAGGCTGATAATGTTGGCAGATACTGTTGATGACGTAGACAGTCAATGCTGATGACATAGACAGTCAATGCTGATGACATAGACAGTCAATGCTGATGACATAGACAGTCAATGTCGATGACATAGACAGTCAATGCTGATGATATAAACAGTCAATGCTGATGACATAGACAGTCAATGCTGATGACATAGACAGTCAATGCTGATGACATAGACAGTCAATGTCGATGACATAGACAGTCAATGCTGATGATATAAACAGTCAATGCTGATGACATAGACAGTCAATGCTGATGACATAGACAGTCAATGCTGATGATATAAACAGTCAATGCTGATGACATAGACAGTCGATACTGATGACATAGACAGTCAGTGCTAAAAACTACACTTTGTAGTCTGCATTTTTAGTTCAAATTAGACTGCGTGAAAATTGATTTTCTTGTGCTTTAGAACCATACTAATTATATGTGGGGATTTCTTTTATAAACTTCAAGTGTTCAAGTTTTGTAATACATAGCATCATTCTGTCAGAGAAACATGAAAAACAAATGCAACTACCACTTTGAGACCTTCTATTTCTACTATAGATTCTCATATCTTCACAAACATCACAAGTTAACCCTTTAGGCCTAAAAAAATAATTCTTTGGTTCTGGTTAACCGACCCCACCTAGCTTTTCACTGCCGACCCTTAACTTTTTTTTTACGTATTCATGAAAAAAAATTATAAAATTGCACAAATTGTGAAGTCTCACGAGAAATAGTGGATGTGGAAATTGACATCAACTTAAAAAAGACAAAATAAAACTGTTCTTCCAGTCTGTAATGGCTGTACATCTGATAGGAAGAAATAAATAACACAGACAGTTTGGAAAACAATGGAAAACCTGAACTAGACACTCATACAGAAAATAATATATATAGTAAAATAAACTAAAAAATCTACCTACCACACCTAGTCTAAAATTGAGCATAATCTGAACCACACATTTTTTTTATCAGGCCTTAATGGCTGACACCTTATTTTTAGTGTGTAAAAACAAACTCACTAGAAACCAAGTCTTAAAATGGTTGATATTCCAATCCATTTGTATTTTAAGTATTGTGAGCCCATGAAATATTTTAAATTCGAGTTTTGGTGTAGTTAGATAACATTCATACTTTTCAGTACCTACAATTTCCAATTTTTTCCTTCAGTTTGAGGCTTGCATTGCTGCATGAGGCTAAGGAAGTGAGGGCTGGAGGCTTACGAGCCCTTCGCTATCTTCTGCTCGATGAAGAGGTTTTAAAAATTATGTTGAAATTTCATATAGATGTACTAGTTGCTAGATGTTTAGATATTTCCCAAAGTAATGAAATTGAAAGAGTACAAGCACTTCGATTTATGAGAAAGGTGAGTATGTTGTTCAATACCTCTCTACCAGTAAAATTACACTAGCTGTTACTGGAATGCTTTTTATGTTAAATAATGACTTTAATAGACGGTCATATCGTTCACACAAAACCATATTAAATCACCTGTAACTTGGAAGGCCGAACTAAAATTAACAAAAAAATCAAAATGTCATTATGCAAATTACCATGAATATTAATTAGCGACCAGCACTACTCTCAAGCTTGGGAGAACCCTGATTTAGGATAGTGAAGTAGCATCAGTCTTTTAAGTCTACAGGAAAGCTACTTACAGAAAGTTATAACTTTTAAACTTGAATGATTTTTTTTTTTATTCTTTGCCTGTATCCAGATAATCACTGTTTGTCCATCAGCGTTTCCACAGTCACTGGCCAAATCATTAATAGCAGTGGGCAATGATGGAGGCCAAGAAAGGGATCGCTTGCTGAGAGCTTGTATGGAAACACTCTGTGAACTAGGTAAAAATAACTTTATGTTTTATTATGGCAAAGTAAATGAACATTCTGATGATATAATTTTGGATGAACCCATAAATTGTAGTGTTTTTGCTAAGGACATGTTGGAGGGGAAATCTACAAGGATGCACCCAGTTACTTTACTGGGTTCCGTATACAAAGTTATCATGGTACTTCTGTGGGAACTATATGCCATATTACCTCTTTCTGTTACCATGGTTTCACATGTATGATGTGGAGTTTCCTTGTAACCTGTCATACATGTGATACACTCTTGTAGACAGACTGTACTTACTTTCCTAAGTTGTATCATGGTAAACACACATATACACACATACACACACATACATGCAAATACACACACACACACACACACACATACACACACACAAGCATGAACACACCCATACACACATACACATACACATGCACACACACACACACACACACACACATACACATACACATACACAAGCATTAACACACACTATAGATGAATTAATATATAAATAGAAGTACTTACAATAAGGTGTACTATAGTGTAGAGTAAACAAAGAACAAACTATCATTATACCATTATATTCAATATGAGAGATTATGTCTAGGTAGATTTTCAATACTGTAAACATGTTTATTTGGTGCATGAAAAATTTGGTGGAATGCGTGTCAGATGCATTTTTGTTTGGCAGACATTGCAAGGGGAAAGTAAATAGCTAATCCAGTTAGCCTGCCATATTCAGTGCAACTGTTATTTTCACCTTTCACAACAGCTGAGTATAGAAATATGACAACTCATAAAACATATTAGTGGGACTTATTTCCGTGGAAGAAGCTTTCACGTTTATTCAGCTAAAATAAATCAAGTACTGACAAAAATATGACTACAGTATCGACCCTAGTCTGGAATTCATGTGGATAGTGGTTTTGAATTCATTAAATATTAGCTGGGTAAATCAAAATTCAAAATTCTCAATCGCCTGGATTTTTGGCGAGTATGACGCATAATTTGTTATTTAGCAAAAGACCATCTGTTGAGTATTTTGCTGGCAGTGATGTGAGAGATACAAATCAAAATAATCACCAACTGATAGTGTATTTCCTGTATGCCAAAAATAGATGATTATATTTAGAATTTTATTGGTGTTTAACCCTTAGCAAGTTCAAGGTACTCAACCCAAATATATTATGTCTACCATTACACCTTGTAGATACAGGTGTTTGAAGTTTGATTTATATATATATGAGTATTCAAAGTATGGCTGTCGGGATGTATTTAATATGTATCCATACACAGTATGTGTGAAATTTGATTCCATTATGACATATGGATATTGAAAGTATGGCTATCAGGATGTATTTAATATTTACAACATCTGTTTCTATTGAGTACAACAACATCTTGGATTACCTACCAGTTTTGTACCTCGGCACATTTTTTTTTTTTTTTTGGAACCTGTAGAATTGAACTCAAAAATTGTACATTCAATGATTGATATTATAGTATACATAATATTTGTATTCTATTTTCCTGTTCACAATGTTAGTGGCTTTTTTTGTTCAACAACTGTTGGTTCATTAGAAGTTAAAAGTTTATATCATGTCATTTGAATTCATGTAAACACATCCTTGTATGTTTTCAGTCCTGTAGCCACTACATCACAGCTGCTGTTAACAGTAGTTTGTATGTCTGTCAGTGTCTGTACTAACCTATTTATTACCAGACAATCAAGTGTCACAAATAGAGACACATTTTTGATCAAAATTTGAATAAAATTTTGACATCATTTTGTGATTAAGGATTGTTTTTATCATTCTAGTAAAAAAAGAAAGTTGATTTTCGCAAAAAAGTGGTAAAAAAATCATGAATTTTATCCACCTAGATTTGGTTTGAAAATGTTGGATATAATATATAGGTTAATAACTGTGTCACGATGACTATACTTTGAGTCTGCCATCTCAGATATAATAGGCTTATTTCTCCACCACCACTATTGGTGAGTGTATTATGTTGTAAAGGCCAAGATAGATCAGATGGATGAGGCAATGCATGAAGTAATTCATCACATGTAACAGGGGTTAGTGATTGTGACTAGGGTATGTAAATGGAGTGATGATTGCCAGCCGAGTATCAAGGCTGTATTGTTGTGTGTGGGCAGACATACATGACTATAAATTCACAGTAAAAAGGGGTAATGATTCATAGAAGAAAAGATAAAATAGTTATGTCAATGAAATGACTAAAAACTTACTATTGATTACACTTAATGATAGATAGATAGATAGATAGATAGATAGATAGATAGATAGATAGATAGATAGATAGATAGATAGATAGATAGATAGATAGATAGAGGTGACTAGTGCCTGTATACATGTGATTTGTTATCTGATTCTGATCAATATATTTAACTTGGTGATATGCAATGTTGAATGTTATTTGTTTGTTTGTTTGTTTGTTTGTTTGTTTGTTTTTTGTTTGGGGGGGGGGGGCACAGGGGTTTCAATGAATCATCATTCAGAGTTCTACAAAGCTGGCATATAGGAACTAAGATCCACCATGTGTCTCTCAACTACTTTCAAATATCTGTGACTAATATTTCAAATTTCTTTTTATGTCCTTCAGCTATAAAGAACGTAGAGTTAGTCTCCCAGTGTGGTGGCATCAGTACCATATTACACAACATATTAGATAATCAACTAGAGAGAACCAACGAGTCTTTAGTTTTTACAATTTTGTATCTACTGAACCAACCTCAGACCAGGAAATATATTAGATCTAATGTTGATTTAGAGGTAAGTAAAGTATTCACCCACTTAATCTGACATTTGCAGGTAAGTGAATTCAAAACTTATCTTTGTTAGTGTTATTTACTGTATGTTTTATTTAGTGTTACCTATCTTTATCTGTCAAAACATCTAAATTTGTCAATATCAGTATATAACTTTATTGATCCCAACATGGGCAATGAATTTTCAACTACACGCTAAAATACAAACAACTGATTTATTTAAAGTAAATATTTTGTATGTAAATCTATGATATAATTGAGGCCCTACTGGCTTTAATTGGGGAGGTAGCTAAATGCAAGTGTCTAAAGATTTAAGTCGAATTGGTATAGTCTAACTGTTGGTTGTAATTTCAGAACTGATTTATGCATTTCCAAGGGCTTACGCCTTGGCTTAGTGTAGAGTTTCTTGAGATTGTAACACAAATTCTCTGATCCAGTGATAGGATGACTACTATAGAGCTCTATATGCATGCATATATGTCGCCGAGTGTGTTCCTGCATGTTATGCTATCTTTCAGAATGAGTCATGTTTATATACTAATGCTGTAATCTGGTCATTGATAAGAATGTAAATATCAACTTTGTGATATACCTTTTGTGAATTCTATATTATCTCATTGCCTCCTAAGAGTTACCTCTATCTCTGAAGATGTTTCATCAGAAACTCTGAATAACAGATTACAGGTTAAAGGTCACCAAAGGTCAGGGTATTGAAAGGTCATCACAGGTCACAGCTCTTTTTCTGGCATGGAGGCTCATCTTTGCTTTTCTGAATGTAAAATCTATCTGATACAATTTAGTTTGATTAGTTACACAGGGGATTCCATATACCTGGATGTCGTGGGCTGTAATTTATATATTTCTTATTTTAATTTCAGAAAATTTTGGCCCCTTATACTGATATCCATTACAAACATACCTACCAGATAGCTGATTCTCAGTTACAGTAAGTATATGGTTTGACAGTCTTTGTTTGTTTGAAGGCTGAGTTTATATGTTGATGGTCAAATTTTTTGCAGATTAAAATCAGATGTGGATCATTCCCGCAATAACAAATTGAAAACAAATGACACTAACCAAAGGAAATAGAGGTAAAGAAAGAAATGAAGCCGAATTCACCACGTCAGATTTTAATCAGTTTGATTCACAAGGTACTCATGGTATTCTACTTCAGTACTGAAACTTACAAGTTATCCATGAATAGACTAATTCAAATATCAATACACAGAATTATTGTTATCCTAGTTGATTAAATATGTCTGATATACAGGGCGATTTTTTAAAATAAGAGTCTCTGAAATGTCATTTGTGGCAGCATAACATGATTGTGTATTTCTCCTTCCTTTCAACACAGTGAGGACAAAGAAGTAAGGTGGGCAGCTAGCAGGATGGCAATCGTGTCATTGTTCCGTTCGTGGCCAGGTATGAACTGCAAGTAGTTGGTCATTACAATGTGTAGTGTAGTGTGTTTTACTAGTATACCATATTCCGGGTGCCTGGCTTGTCATATTCAAAGAAGTGTCACAAGAGGGCGCCCTACATGAGGAAAGATGAGGGCTAAAATCAAAATCTGTACATGAATTAATTAGTCAACAAAATGTGACTAAGAATAAGTTTGATTTTCATGTAATTATGTAATTGAAACAAAATTAGCCTAATGCTTTGACTGGTTGAGAATGCAGCCAACTTTTGCCTTAAGAAACTGGGTAACGATTCACTTCTGGTCCAAAGGCTGCTCCTGAACAGCACTCTTAGTGGCCAAACTATGCAATCTTTTGTCTTTCTGATAACTGAAATTTGACGAATTGATCACATTCATTCTATAATCCTGATGTTTGTCTGTCTGTCTGTCTGTCTGTCTGTCTGTCTGTCTGTTACATAGCCACATGAATATGAGAAGTTATTATTTTCTATGTTAGTCCATTACCATCAGATTTAATTGTGGGATTTTCACCCCAAAACAAGCATTATACTCAAACATGTTTATCTTTCTTCATAGGCATGATAAGACTTTGTCGGCCTGATGCCAGTGGTCTTCAGTCTTTCCTTGGTGTTTTATCAATCCCAAATGAAGAGACTAGGGTATGGATAGCTATCTATGATTATTTTGTGGTTGATAATATATATGGATGTTGTTTCTTCTCTGTCAACTTCTGGCATTTCACAACCATTCCTTGATGTATTTTCTAGTAATGTTTTTGGTTCATATTATGAATTAATATTTTTTTGTCTTTGATTTGATCTTTTCACAGAGAGGTGTGATGGATGTGCTGTTTGATATTTTTCGTCTTCCAACTCCAGTGTGGACCAAAGACTTTAATCTTGCACTTCTCAGTTCAGGTAATGGATTATGGAAATCAATTTTGTAACCTGCCTAATACTGAGTGATGGTGATATAAATGGTTCATCATTGTTCACCAAGAGCAATATGTCTGTTTCACATTTATGGGAGAAGTGCGTGATCAAAGCGATGCAGTGAATTGCCTTATACATTTTGAGTTTATCTTCCAAATATGGTATTCCAATGCCCAAATGTGGAGAATGGTGTATTTCAATGTCCAAATATGGAATATGGTGTATTTCAATGTCCAAATATGGAATCTGATGTATTTGAGTTTCTACACATGGCGTATTTCAATGTCCAAATATGGAATATGGCATATTTCAGTGACCAAATATTGAATATTGTGTATGAGTTTCCACACATGGTGTATTTCAATGTCCAAATATGGAATATGGCATATTTCAATGTCCAAATATGGCATATTTCAATGTCCAAATATGGAATATGGTGTATTTCAATGTCCAAATATGATATATAGCATATTTCAATGTCCAAATATGGAATATTAGGAAGCCTGTGATTTATGTGTTGAGCATCCCATTTTATAACAAATTGTTGAGTACATCGTAAATACCTGTACTTGACAATAAGTTTGAAAAATCCTGATCTGTACTCCCTCAGAATATTACTACCAATAGTCAAACTTTGCTTTGTAAACAATTCTTATCTCATAAAGACGACTTACACTGTACATAATTACTCTTTTCACAGACCCATCACAAATGCAGTTATCATGGAAGTTATCATATGGCTTTGTTTGTGAGGAGGCCAAATTTATTTTACCCCATCGAGCCATGACACGCACAAATTTGGTGGAAAACCATCTGGCCTTAATTTTACATGCTTTCATCTGTGCAGAGTTATTTGAGGTAAAACTTTATTCTACAGGATTTTTTCATGTATTAATGTTAATTATAATTATGTCTTTACATGTTCCATATCTCAATAATGTAAATGAACAGGAAACTTCTATTTTGGAGAGAAATTATCTACATTTATGCTAGACTCAAAAGATGGTAAATTTTACAGCTACACAAATATAGTTTATTAACAATAAACCATATTTTTATTAACAATAAACCATATTTTTGTAGTAATAAACCGTATTTGTGTAGTAATAACCATATTTGTGTAGTAACAAACCATATTTGTGTAGCTGTCAACACAAAATAGATGTGAGATGTGTGCAATAGCTACAGTATAACAAAGATTTCATAAGCTTATTTTTGGCGGATTAATAGTATGTACGACAGGGATCAATTTGAATGGGAGAAATAGAATGTACTAAACTGGTTAGTTAGCAAGTATTGAAATAAAATCTTACGACAATATAGAGATGAATTCTGATTGGTTGGAAAACACAAGAAACACAAAAGAAAACAGTATTAAAGTGACTGATACATTTTTTTAAATTCTTTTTTCGAGAGAAAGATACTGAGAATGGGCAAGGGTATTCAAAATTTGATTTTTACTAACAACTGATGATTTTCTAACCTTATGTATAATTTGTGTGTATGGTTATGAATGATCTTTCAACTTTTTGTTGGTTGTCAATTTTATAGAGTTTGGTAGAAGTTGTTACCACTGGAGAGGAGGAACTGTCAATAAGGGCCACACTACTACTTGGAGAATTGTTACATCTGGTGAGTAGACAGTGACTAGAATAGGGTAACAATACTACTTGGAGAAATGTTACACCTGGCTCTGCAGTTGTCTTCACAGAAGTAGGGAAGGTTATTTTTGTGTTTCCCCGGATCTGCAGACAGCATGGGCTGGACAAACACACAAAAAAAGACAGACGCGGGGGTATTTAAGTGATACACACGCTGACCAGAAACAATTCTTTTTTTTTTTGGCCGTAATGTGTATGCAGGGTAAATTGTACTGATGTTGAAATTTCCCATTGATACTACAGACTTTATATGTGATGCATTTATGAATGTGGGCATATTGTCTGCCAATGTGAATGACCAAACGTTGTTTTATTTCACCCATACAGGCTAATACTATACTACCACATGAATGTGGTCATCATTCACATTGTCTGCCAACATTAATGACCATTGCAGCATCATTTGACATTCCTGCAACTGAAAGAGTGTAAGTAAGACAGTCCTAACTTTTAAAAATGAATCATCAGGTTGAAATGTTTGGATATGTGATTCTGATTTGAAATAGCTTAGACCATTTGTTGTGGCAGATTTTGACTGTGTTGATGTCCTCTCCACAAACATTTAGACATTTATCCAATGTTCCTGTATTCAAACCTAATTTTTAGTATAGATTACAATTACTGGATCAACCCCCACTTAGAGTATGTGTAAGGCCACCAGCAGTATTTTTGCTAAGGTTGGAGAACCCCAGTAACAGAAAGGGGGAAAGGGATAAAAGTTACGTAGTTTCCCATACAATCTACCATACTTTTGTTGGTGAACCCTGGTAAAATTACAAGGGAACCCTTTACCTGCTTATCACCTTTATCAAAAAGACTGCATCAGGAAGTCTTTTCCTTTGTGATTGGCAGATCCAATCTACCAACTATGTTTACATCACACAGCTAGACTCTCCTTATTGATTCAGATCATGTGGTGACACATAATGTCAGCAGAGACAGTGAGTAAATTTAAAACACAGTAAGAATTTGCAAACAGTTTTCTGCCTGACGCTAAAAAAATATTGAATTCAAAAGTCTAAGTGTTTGTTGAAAGGATGTAGTCCAAATCTGCCAGCATGAAGAATCAAAGACGAGATTTGAAAGGGGAGAGGGAAGGACATGGGATAAAAATCCAAGTATATTCGTTCGAGTAAAAAGGCTTACAAACTCTCTTTGTGCCACTTTTATAACCTTTCGTGTACAAAATGAATATTCTATTGCAGTCGAGCTAGCATTGCTATCAGTCGTCTGAATCGCTATCACGAGATGAAGAAACGAGGCCCCGTACCATGCAGTCTATTTCTTGACCAAATATTGAAATATACAAAGGCATATGAAACAGATTCACCAAAATCTGAAAAACTCATCAAGGAAAAATTAATACATGCAATTTACAAGGTATGGACATTTGTATATATTTTTATATTTTATGTTATAGATAAAACCTGTATTTATAATGTGTGGGAAAATTATTGCATGATAGTTGTCATTTTTGATTGAATCCCATGATAATGCAACTTATTCTTTCAATTTCATTTTGATTTTGACAGGATTCTGATGACCCAGTAGGTCAAGCCTTGAAAGATACCAAGGTTTTATTCACCAAAGCTAATTTTGAGTGGGATTGGGATCTCATTACAGCCGTACTCAAGGTAAATATTTCAAATTATCAATATTTCAACAAACGTAATTGATAGTTAGACATACTCAAGTGACTGTGACGTCGAGGAGAATAATCTCCGGACTTGAAGTAAAGAGGAAGGGTAGTCCACCCCTAACCTCATAGATTGAAATTTATATTCATTTCAAACTACATGTTATAGAATAGAGGAACTTTCTATATATACGAATAGCATATATTAACAATTGGAAAATTCTGTCACATGAGGTAAATATACTTTCCTTCTAGTAATTAGTTATCAAAATTTCACTGTTTTTAAACAAGTGTATTGTCACTCCTTTGTGAAGCGGAATAAGTGACGTCTTTTAATAAACCAATCAGTGAGAAAATTTTGACAACTGTAAGGTCATGGTCAAACTAGAGTTCAGGGTAGAACCCATTACTCATTGTAGCGATGACTCACCAGGTGTCTGACAAACCAAGATGTGAAAGTCCAACAGAAACATTAAATTCTATCAGATAGTTACCTCAGCTCAGAAAATGAAAATCAGTTCTTTAGATCAAAAATCCCATAAACAATGTTTTGCACGAGTGTGATATGGATCTCCATGGTAACTATCAGTGCACCAGTATTACAGTAACAACAGTAGATGAATACTTTGATGAGTATTAGTATCTAGTTTATTATCACTTAGTAACATTTGGTGTTGTCAAGGAAACAAATCATTTTATGATCTCTCTGTGAAAGAACCCGCCATCTTGTCTTGTCTTGTATCAAATATTCCCCCATTCAATAGAGGCGTGTCTAGCAGAGTTTGGATTAGTTGCCTTAGTACCACCATAGACCCTCCACCAAGGTCTATGGTACATCAAACACCTTAAAAAGAGACGGCATATAGCAAGGATATAAACATAAACACTCAACAAAGAAGTGAAAGAAATTAAAGAAACAAAAAACTTCTTGAAATGTGCTAAAAATGATCACACACACCCACAACCACATCCCAGGATCACATATATAGGTCATGATGTTAATTGGTAAGTTCTTTACTCCATTTCTCTGTTTCAGTGGCCAACCTCGTCTCTTAGGAAACTAGAAGATGCTGCAAATCTAAGGTAACGTATCAAGTAATTTAATCTTAAATATGCTTACAATACTAGTATGTCTTTGTAATGACGTTATTTCAAATGTATTAAAACAATTATTCCTAAAATGTAATAAACCATCTTAGATTCAAGATATGGACTGTTGAGCATGTGAAATGCATATCCTGCATGTGACTTCTCAGCCAATCACAAGGTTAAAGTACCTCACAGTGGTAGGGTATTTCTCATGGTTGTATAAAATTTCAGGCTGGATCTAGTATAGCACCCCCCTAGTGGTAGTATATTTTCTCAGGTTGATCACAAAACTGTTTTTAGCTATGATGTGTGTATGGTTTATTTGATACAGGTTTGTTAGAAGACTGGTTCATTTCTTTAAACCAAGTACTGATCTGTACAGCTCAATCGAGTTAACCAAGCCAGGTGCACAGAAATATTCTGTTGCTGGCATACAGTTGGTGGAGTTTCTGCTCACATGTGATGAGGTATGTGTTTATAGTGGTGAAATACATGTTCATAATTAACATTTGTGTTTTTTTCATTCTGGTGTTGAATTATAATTCTCCCGTGGTGAATTAGGTAATGATAGAGTGGAGACAAGAGAGGGCAAATAACCCCCAGGATTAATGTATGGGTATTATATCCCCCCCCCCCCCCCACACACACACTCTAAACTCATTAAATTTCACTTTACATCCAAGGGCCAGCCATACAAAATAAACCCAAAGAGATTTTTGACATCCAGAATAACAAAAACATATACAGGCCAGGCTTGAGATGTGATTTCCATTTCAATGAAACACACACTCTAAACTCATTAAATTTCACTTTACATCCAAGGGCCAGCCATACAAAATAAACCCAAAGAGATTTTTGACATCCAGAATAACAAAAACATATACAGGCCAGGCTTGAGATGTGATTTCCATTTCAATGAAAAGCTCGTGAAAGGACAAAAGGTTGTAGAACTTGTGTACTAGTACCCTCTCTCTGACCTCTTTCTGTAACCTTTAACCTTTGACCTATAGGAGGGTGAGAAGCTAATGACTGAGTTGATACATGAAATAGTGGACTATTTGTTAGAGGTAATTGCAGGAAGTGTGACAGCTTCATCAATATTCAGTAGTAACAGAGTTACCAGTACGCTGAGTCAGCACTATTTCATCATCATCGGCAAAATGTCAAGCTCTCAGAATGGTGAAAAGATCTTGGAGAAGACTGGTTTGTTCCAATAGTAAGTATAAAATCACCAAAACTTGTCAAATACATCAAGCAATTTTCAAATTGGTACATTATCTTTCCAGTTCAGATTTTTTGTACCTGCAGATGCATTTGTAACATCCAGAATACAAAGTTATTATGACAAGGGGAGTATACAGAAATTCAAATATATTTAGAATAACTCATATAACTGCCATATTTAATTTTTTTATTAAAAACTGTCTTTTTTGTACTTTAAGATGAATATTCAACTTGTCAGCAACTAGATATGACAAAATGTCTTCATTTCACACTGTGCAGCAGTAAATTGTTGTTCACATTATTTAAGAATCACCATAAATTTGATAAATGGTCTGACTTTACTTTTTTTTCCAGTTTACTTGAATTGTGTTCAACACAGTCACAAGAATACCTAACTAGGTTGATTATAACTAGTTTGGATTACACCAGAGATAGTCTATCGAGGATTATACTATCGAAAGTACTATCATCGGCATCAGAGGTAGGTCAGAGTCAAGACAGACAGACAGACAGACAGATAGACAGACAGACAGACAGACAGACAGACAGACAGACAGACAGACAGACAGACAGACAGACACAGATGGGGAAAGACAGATAGCCACAGACCAACGGACAGACAAATCAAAAGGCACAGACAGACCAACAGGCAGGCAGGCAGACAGACAGACAGACAGACAGGGGATTGACAGATAGCTACAGACCAACAGACAGACAAATCAAAAGGCACAGACAGACCAACAGACAGACAGCCAGACAGACAGACAGACAGACACAGCAATGCAGATAAAGAAACAGAGACAAGATAGAGAGACAGACAGGCAAACAGGCAGATAACCAACTTGTTTAATACTGATGGACAAACAGAAGCAAATGGGCAGATTTGCCTAGACATGAATAGACAGACGTGTAAACACACACACACACACACACACTCTCTCTCTCTCTCTCTCTCTCTCTCTCTCTCTCTCTCTCTCTCTCTCTCTCTCTCTCTCTCTCTCTCTCTCTCTCTCTCTCTCTCTCTCTCTCTCTCTCTCTCTCTCTCTCTCTCTCTCTCTCTCTCTCTCTCTCTCCGTTGTTTCTGCAATTATAGTACTAAACTTTAGCACACAAAGTAATAAGGAAACTTTCAATTTGACTTTTTCAACTTTTGATTTCTTTCAGAGTGTCAGACTGTATGCTACATGCCATATGAGAGTGTTACTCAGGGCTCAAGCTCCTTTCTTCAATAACTGGGGCATGGAATTATTGGTGACGCAGTTGTACGACAAGAGTAGAGCTGTTGCCATGGAAGCCATTGACATCATAGATGAGGCTTGTGAGGTGGAGGCCAATTTACATGCTCTGGTTCAGATGAGGCCATCATTATTACACATGGGGGATAAAGGGGTTCTTTTACTTATCAGGTACGAATGACTGGTGTTTATCGTGTCCACTAGAGTTTGACCATGCCGAACAACGCAGGTTTTTCCTGGGTACTTAGGTTTCCTCCAGCCACTTCAACACTAGGCTAATGTTCAGCTGTGACCATTCAAAAATTTCCAAATTTATTTGGACAAATAAAGATTACTATTATTATTATTAAAAACAGGAATCGTTTACCCAGATGAAAGAAAAGTTAGCTTTAGTATCTTGAAAACATCTGACAAAGTATAATTTATTGTGTTCAGAGTCGGGTGTTGGTATATGTAAACTAAATGATGTGAATTTACAACAATTGTTGTACATTTGTTAATATTTTCATACTTTTCATATCTTTCAGGTTTCTTTCCATTCCAAAGGGTTTTAAGTGCCTTGCTGATGTCAACTTTGTGACTCGTGAACTAGAGAAATGGAAGAAGAGGTTTAACCAGAAATATGTCACCATTGTTGAATCAGAACTCAATGAAGCATTTACATCATATGAGAAGCCAGCCCACGATATGCAGTTCAATCGCCGATCCTCAGAACACAGGTCACGTAAACGTGACGTCTTTGTGCCTGTACATTTATATGGACAACTTGCTCAACACAAGGCTGGGGCTGACTTACTGGATAAGGAAGTAAGTATGGAATGGACACCCCTTTATTTATGTCTCATTTGGTATGACCCTAGTCTGGGTAATGTAAATTAGGTTGTTCCATTGACAATTACAGGGGAAAGGGAAGATTGGTAGAATATAAATTACTAAAATGACTAAACTTGCCTGTCGTATAAGTGTGTTAATATTACTTTGAGCTCAGATTTATAGTGACAAAATTTCCCTTTAATCCTGTTTTGCCCGATTTTTATTTTTTGTGTACAAACAAATGCCACTACCCACCCACCCCCAAGTAGAGAGAGGATTATCCCAAGGAAGCTTACAATCCTGCAGCCTCTATGTGCATTTGTATAAATCACAGTCAAATTTTCAAAATTTCTTTCTTGTATAAATCCTTCAGTCATGTATCAATAAATACAGCTGAGTTGAGTCATGACCAAAGCATAAATCTTTGCCCAAGGACTTTAACCATTCAAAACAAATCTCAGTCAGCAAGGACTGCCAGTGTATGAATTACTACAAGCATAGACCCTCCACCAACGTTGGTGGAAGGTCTATGGTACAAGTCAGCCACTCTAACCATTTGACCATCGTGACTTTTTTTTGAATTGTAAATTTGTTGTCTAATATACTTTCATTCCTACAGGATATTGTTCCTGAATTGAGTCGGTGTATAAGGTATCCTGATACAAGTCCTGACAAGATAATGACTTTGAAAGCAGCTTTATGGGGATTAGTGAGTAGATAATTTATACATCTAGTGTTTTGTGCATCATCATAAACCATAACCCCCTTTTATGGCACCGTCCAAGAAACACTGTCATATTTTGCAGTGTTGTGGAAGAATTATCAGCATTGGTTTTTGAGAATGAGTTTATGTAGGTTTATTGATTTAATTTATCAAACATGTTATAACTATATCAAGTCAGTCATCTCTTTTATTGAGGCCGCACTCTCTTAGCTTTACAAAAATCCAATTTCTGTTAACCTGCAAATCAAAAATTGTTCTTTCTGAATTTTTGTACATTTCAATGGACACCACCTCAAGTTAGCTGTCTGTCTCTGTCTCAATCTCTGTCTCTGTCTGTCTATCTGTCTGTCTGTCTGTCTGTCCAAATGTCTGTCGTCTTTGTGTTTGTGTTTGCATTTGTGTTTGTGTTTGTGTCTGTGTCTGTGTCTGTGTCTGTGTCTGTGTCTGTGTCTGTGTCTGTGTCTGTGTCTGTGTCTGTGTCTGTGTCTGTGTCTGTGTCTGTGTCTGTCTGTTCATGTCTGCTTGTCTGTCATCACCTGTTTATTTATCTACATTTGTGAACCCCACCTCTTTCCCCATTGTAGACTTCTTACCCAGAGGGGTTGGATATTGGCCAGGGTGTCAAAATGATTTGTTGAACTTGCTTTTATGTGATTGCTGTGTTGTTATTACTAAATCTAGGGTCATGTTGGCAGCTCAACATGGGGGCTTAAACTACTGGCCCAGGAAGATGAAATTATTACAGACATCATAAGATTAGCTGAAGAATGTGAAGTATTCTCTGTTCGTGGGTAAGTGGTCTTGAAATTGATGACATGACTTTTATTATAGCCGCTTCAAATATTTTTGCAGACAACCTACTTTTCAGACCCAGACAGATAGAACCCAAAGGGGGCTATAAGAATGACTCATGTGCATCTTTCCATCTGTGGACAGTCATATCTCAAGATTGACATTCACAATTCATTTTGAAACAAACCTGTCAAACGTATCAGACACTTTACTAATACTATAGGTACATATATGCATGTCACTAAATTTCACAACCTTGACGTTAATGGCAAAATGGTATTATTTGTCATAGAAATTCACAATTTGCCTCTTACCTCCAAATTTTAATATATACTGATGCCATTTAAATGTCCACTCCAACTTGTTATTAGTGAGCTTTCAAATGCGACATTGAACTTTGAACTTTGATCTTTGATCTTGAACATTTATGCAAGGTCAAATAGCTGAAATATGTCTTTCTACCACAACTACACAGCGCCTCCATTCAGAACACATGTACAGATTTAGATTTGTTAAATGTTAAATTATGTTCTGAAATTTTATTGTTCTTCCAACAGGACTTGTTTCTATGTGTTAGGCCTTATTGCAAAGACCAAGCAAGGTACTGAGATCTTGAGTCGACTTGGCTGGGAGAGCATTCGACATAACCGGGAAAATGTGTGGCCTGTTGTGCAAGAGAAGGATGTTCTCATGGATGAATCAGGAAGCCTTCTGTTGGATTTTCCGTCACTATCAAGTCTCCATAGTATGAGTAGTCGGACAGATGTGGAAAGTCCACAACCCTTAATAGGAGACTCTTTTCCTCATGGTTCATATTCATCCTGTGGGGATAGACAAGACGGCAGTTTCAGTCCAAGTAGTACATTTTTCTTGGACATCAATGAGAGAGGTGAACATTTGCTTGCAAAAGGAGCTGACAAATCTCAAATACCAGTCGTCATAAGTACTTCTCCTAAGAAAGAAAAACTTGGTTTTCCATTCTTTCAAGTAGAAACAGACAGCAGGAATAGGAGCAGTAGTAATGCGAGCATACGAAAAGTACTGGCAAGCACTAAGGAACGGGATTTTCCGAAGGATTTGGACATGAGTCCAACAACTCAGATTCGGCATGGAGCAACCTCTCCCGATAGAAGGAGTGACAATTCAGACAGTCCAGTGGGTGAAACGAAACAAAGAAGTAACAGTGATAGTCGAACATTGTCAAAAGACTATGATAAACTTGGTAAACTTCGTAGCAATAGTAGTTCTGAACTTAAATACAATACATTACCGAAGCAAAGAACTCAAAGTTTCAAGTATCGTAGTAATAGTAACGAGAGTAGCGGGAGAGGTAGTGTTGGCACGAAAAGTCGAAGTGAAAGCTTTGCTGATACGGTAACTAGTGGTATAAGTTCTCTCAGTTCAACTCAGTCAAGTCCACCACTTGAACCCACTACTGAAAGTACTTCCAGTATTAGTACTATTAACAGTTTACAAACTGTGAAAGTTGTACATGCCTCGGACGTTGCGAGGAAGCAGGTGAATTTGAAACGCACACCTAGTTTTACAAGACGATTCTCCACAAGGAAGTCTTCCACACTTCCAGCTGGAGTTGTGGCAGGACGGGGCTCAATGGTCGAAGCACATGCTACATTTACAACCTCGCGGGATGCCCAAGGATTAGCTGCTTTGAAGTCTCTGAAACGACAGAGAGCAGATAGTATCAGTGAGAAGGTTGAGAGAATGTCGCTGTCTGGATTCAAGTTTGTGTCATTTTCTGGGGGACTTGGCAGAAGTAATACATATTCAGGAAGATTAACGTCACTTGGGTAAGGTTTCATTTGCTGAATAGCAACCACATCAACCTATTTACAGTGGACCCCAAGTGAACACTGTCCTAATATAGTGTCTCCCTTCCCAATTTATCAATATCAATCATAGTGTACAATTTTTAAGTCTTGTGGAACAGAATTAAGTAGTAAGTGCTTATCATAGTATTAATATATAGACAGTGTACACAAAAAGTAAAACAAAGAAAGTACCCCCCCCCCCCTTAAACCTTTTCAGAGCAGTTAGTAATTATTTTATTCAAGTAAAGTGTGTACGCTAATAACCACATCTTTAAATGTATCATGCTCTATACTGATAGCACATAACTAATAAAGTGGGCCTTCTGATAACTACACTTTTCTATGAAGTATGCCCTGTACGAGATCACGCTATGATGTAGTAACTTATTTTGTAATTACTTTTCAGAGAGGGAAGTCAAACATCTCTAGAGAGTCTTGAAAGTTCTAAGAAGTCAAGATCACTGCCTCACAGTCATCCTCATACAACATCAGGGACTATCAATTACATAGGATTGTGTTTGCCAGTTGATGTTAATATGATTTTCCAGGTATGTTTGTAATTTCTTGCATCTAGGCGTCGATGTTATGACTATTTTGTAAGCTGATGTTAGTCTTGTTTGTGAGAAACAAAGGAGAGAGGTGATGTAATATGAACATCTGTCTGTCTGTCTGTCTGTCTCTCTCTCTCTCTCTCTCTCTCTCTCTCTCTCTCTCTCTCTCTGTCTCTCTGTCTGCCTGCCTGCCTTTGTCTGTGTCTGTGTCTCTGTCTCTGTCTCTGTCTCTGTCTCTGTCTCTCTCTGTCTCTGTCTCTGTCTGTATGCTAGCATATGCATATGTGCATGCATCATTCTGTATTGAGTTTGAATTTCTTCCAGACTGTGGTAGGATCTGGTAAAACATAATTTTTTGCAAGGATGTGTCTTATAGCCATTTATGGTTAACATTGTGAAACCTGTCAATTTCAACCAAACTTGGCACAAATGTCAGATACTGTAGTTCAATATGTACATCACTGTATTTCATGACCTTCGTGATAGTTTAACTGAATGAGCCACCCTATTTCTCATAAAATTCAGATTATAAAGTAACATGTTGAAATTTTGTTTGGACTATGTCCTTAATGAAGACTGCCTTAATCACGCATTTGTATTTTGTGGAGTGTAAATGGTTTATCCTTTTTAAATGACATCACAGCACTTTCCTTATGTATTTAATACCTAATGGCAATAAATAGGTATATAAATATGTCTGTCATTTCAGGTCGATGACCCTCCAAGTCGGACATCTCCACTTGGATACCATCATCAAGGAGAACCTTTCAAGATGCTCTCACCTGTCTCAGAAAAAAGCATAACATCTTCCATTGATGCCCTTGCTGCCCCCTCTGCTACACTGACACAGTTTAGTCTTACCAATGCAGCTGAGACTTTACAACAACAAGTACGGGAGAGAAAGATATCTCGAATGGAGAGTGGCTTTGAAGTTCACAGACTAGATATTTGTTTGCTGTGTACTAAAGTCAGGAAGGAGGGAATCAAAATCTCAGTGGAAGAGTACACAGGGGGTAAGACGACTTTGAAGAAATCATCAGATTGACGGTAGTTAGGTTTACAGTTATGGAAAGTTGAATTGGTCAATGACCTGTTTTTAAGGCTGTGTTTAGTGTTAGTAGAGATGGATAACACACTCCAAAGACAAAAGCTTTTGACACCAGTGACCTCATGCTACAAAGATCATGCTAAACATTAAATGTCTAGATGGAGTTTCAAATGCCAGCATTTATGCCATGGCTGAGACTGTGCCTTTAATTACATGTATAAGAACCTGCTGGCAGCTGACATTCTCTGAATGCCAGATGAGAGCTGTTTAGAACTAAGTTAGAAGGTATGCATGCTCTTTATGTGCCCCCACATGGTAGAAGGAGACCAGGGCATCAACTTGCATCACATCTGATATACTTACATCATTTGTTGGGGATATTCAGGGCATGTTGCTAGTAGAGCAGATTGCTGCACTCACCAATGAAACTTTTAGTCACCCACTCTGCAGCCAAAGAATGATGATGATGATAATGATGATGATGATGATGATGATGATGATGATGATGATGATGATGATGATGATGATGATGATGATGATGACGATGACGTTAAAGGTGCTCATGTTGTTTTTGCAGATATCGGTAGGTTAAGGGTGCTAAGTGAAGGTGATGATGGTGCTGCATCAGACACAGGTCTTGAATCAAGTACAGGGACAACACCCCAGTCTTCACTACTAAAACCAATAATTGGTAACATCCTTAAATCACCAAGCAGCAATGACATGACTTCATCAAGCGTCAGTAGTGGCGAGTCAACTCCAATCACAAGAAAACTGACAGAGGACAGTCCACTCGGGAGGTCTCTGATCAAGAAAGAAGTCCTTCGGCTTGTGGTGAATCTTAGTAGTTCAGTGGCAATGAAAGCACAAGAACAAGGGCTATTGAAGTAAGCTGAAATATAACTAACCAACTCTGTTGGTTATTCACCCACCGTGATAAGAGTAAAGTTTGAACTCATGGAAAAAGAAGTGATACATATGTTTATGCTATGTAATGAGATTGACATGGGTGCATGCCACCATCTTGTTCACAAGTGATTGTAAGCGACCAATCAGAAATCAAATATGGCCGCTACTACTACTGAGAGTTACACTTACAGATACCCTAAGTGTACCTTAGTCTAGTTTACTTACCTCCTTTTTTCCCAAACTATCTAAAGGAAAGACTTCTCCAACAATTTAAAGTATAAAATGCCCCTTCTTTCTTTTCTCTTTCCCCAATAGTTTAAAGGAAAGATTTCCGTTAGCTTTTCAAGATATCTGCTTGTATAGTGAAATAGCCGATTTACTTGGTACCTACACATTCAGACTGTCAGCTAGAAGATTTGTACAAGAACTCTTCCAAGACATGGTGTTTGCCGAAGTAAGAAATTTTTTATTAAAATTAAAATATTTTTGTCTTCTTTTGTCAAGGATTTTACAAAGGAGTACAGATTACACTATTGTATCATCATGGAATTTTTTAAACAATTTTGAATGTGTATCTGGTCGCATGATGTACTTAAACATTGCATCTATTACCAAAAACAGACTTTAGTTAATGACATCTATTACCATATTTGGACTAGTTAATGACATCTATTACCATATTTGGACTAGTTAATGACATCTATTACCATATTTGGACTGTAGTTAATGACATCTATTACCATATTTGGACTAGTTAATGACATATTACCATATTTGGACTGTAGTTAATGACATCTATTACCATATTTGGACTGTAGTTAATAGCATCTATTGCCATATTTGGACTGTAGTTAATAGCATCTATTACCATATTTGGACTGTAGTTAATAGCATCTATTACCATATTTGGACTGTAGTTAATTACATCTATTACCATATTTGGACTGTAGTTAATAGCATCTATTACCATATTTGGACTGTAGTTAATAGCATCTATTACCATATTTGGACTGTAGTTAATAGCATCTATTACCATATTTGGACTGTAGTTAATATTATTACCATGTTTTCGATACCATATCATATTGTTACTCATTCACATTTGCAGTTGTATATGGAGGCAAGGGCAATCCTACCATTGACAGACCTAGATGTTCCTGACATGGATGTGTAGCACTGGAAAAGACTTTACCTTCCAATCAAGAACTTCATTTGTCCTTGGAAGATGCTATCTGGTAAACAGTACTCTCAACTCCCCATCTTTCAAATGGTATAGTCCAGCTGAAAGCAGAATGTGTATATATCAGTCAAACAAGCACCCCTATCTTGTTTGTAACCGTAAAGAACTGTGACATGCACCCCTACCTGTTATAATTGTGAATGGAACAGTGCTGTCACCTGTATCTCACTATTGGTAGCAGAACAATGCTGTGATAAGCATCCCTATTTCATAACAATGCTGCAACAAACACCCATATCTTGATATGGTAGTGGAACAGAGCTGATACAGGCATCCCAACATGCTAGTGGTATCAGTCCAGTGACACAAGCTACCCACTTTTTTACTCATATTAACAATGCAGTGGTGCAACAAGCACCCCTATCTTGTTAAAGGTAACTGAACAGTGCTGAAAGAAGCATCCCTGTTGTGCTAATGTTGACAGTGCAGTGCTGCAACAAACACTTTTTTCTCTTGTTAATCATAGTAAGTCTTTAACATTTACATAGAAAAGTGCAAACAAGAAATCAATATGTCTTCCAAAAATGGAGCATCACATACTCAGGCATACATTTAAAAATATGTATGTTAAAAAAAAAGTGTTATCCCAAGTGACATTTCCACAATGACAAAACTGCAATGGAGAATCCCATACAATACAAAGTTGCTACTATCACTGTATGATTGTGAACTGTCATTTTGATAGATGATAGTGCAATGGTATTCCACTTTGGCAATAGGAATGACCCTATTTCAACAACATGAGCACACCTAGCACAATGCTACATGACTGACTTTCAGTAATTTGGTAAGTTGTTGCACAATTAGTACTACCATGGCAAGTTTGCCCCAGTCATCTTTTAAAAGCTGAATACTCAGACACGCTTTGAATCCTTCAATATTTACTATTGTGTACATGTAATTTTCTTGTTAAGCTGTCAAAACTTCCATTCACAATGGACCCTTGCTTTAAATTCAATCAAAGCATATGTAAAAAGGAGCTATGAAATGATATTGTCTGTGTTACTAGTTACAGAGATACTGTTTGAGTAATGAGACTGCACCTTGTAACTCTGTATATAGTCCTGTTGTAGGTTCGCAGATGAGTCATTCAACTTGAAAATTGACTATTGACTATTGGCTAAGCACAGCAACCACCATCTGTTTCAGTGTCCACTCTGTATACATGTACAGCAATTGTGTACATCGCTACATATGTTGGGAGTGAGGGTGGGGGAGGGGGAGTTGAGACATGTATACCATGATGATGAAGATATAGGAACTACAATTTGCTCGGTAGTTTTCACTCTGTTTTATTGCATGGACATCTCAGTATCTTTTTAAAAGTATCACAACCTACCACTAGGTGCAAGATGTTCATGGTTTCATTGCGTTCACATTTATTGTCATGTTCTGCAACGAGTCAACCCCTTAATACACATAAGATGGTAAGTTTGTACATAACACAAATCATACCTATTTGTACATCAGATTCTCTCTCTCTCTCTCTCTCTCTCTCTCTCTCTCTCTCTCTCTCTCTCTCTCTCTCTCTCTCTCTCTCTCTCTCTCTCTCTCTCTCTCTCTCTCTCTCTCTCTCTCTCTCTCTCTCTCTCTCTCTCTCTCTCTCTCTCTCTCTCTCTCTCTCTCGTTTCTCTCTCTCTCTCTGTCTCTCTCTCTCTCTCTCTGTGTCGTTTCACTGTCTCTGTCTCTCTCTCTCTCTCTCTGTCTCTCTCACTCTCTCTCTCTCTGTCGTTTCTCTGTCTCTCTCTGTCTCTGTCTCTCTCTCTCTAATTGTCCCTCTCTCAGGTATAACTACTCTACCACTGACATCTCTGTAATAAATATTCTGTATGAATGGCTTACATTACTGTATGACTCTTACAGCTCTCCTCAGCCTCCTCCATGTATACACTCACCATCCCCAACACCTATCTACATCTCTAAAAACTTCCCAAGATAAAGTGTCCTCAGTCCAATAAGTTGAAAATAGCAAATGTTTCAGGAATAACAATTCAAAGAGCTGAGTCCACTCACAATATTGAAACAGACATACAGGATAGATATTTGATAACCTTTAGGAAATCACTACATTTTATCCTCATGGAAGTTTCAATGTCATAGGTCAAGTTTACAAATATGCATACAATTTGCATACATTAGCACTAGTTCTGCACATGCATACAATTTGCATAAATTAGTACTAAATGTGCATTTACATACAATTTGAATACATTAGCAGCAACTCTGCATTAATTCCTTTCCTTAGTGGAGTCATATGGAAATGTAACACTTAGGAATCATTGATATTTCTTGCAGGCAAATGTCAACATTCTGATTTTCATTACCATTGTATATTTCTGCACTTGCACTTGGGAATGGTACGCTAACTATTTATAAGGATTTATTGAACAAGCAGTTATACTTGCAACTTACCGTTGGAATTGTTTTGACTCCTTAAAAACATTTGATAATTATCAAAGAACACAATCACTTAATACTGAATGTGTATAAACAAAACTCATGTACAATATTTTTTTTATGTAAATACTAGAAGAAGCAGAGCTTAACATTTTTTTCCACCAGGAACAAAATGTATATTATGTTTATCATGAAAAAAAAGTGAGAAATTGTAATGTAATCCAAAATCTATGAAGTGTAGATGATACGAAATAAAACAATTTCTTTAATTTAAATAAAAATGACATATTAGTGATTACTGTGGTAAGCCAGCTGTCAGCTACCAGTGATAGACACAAACTAAAACTATTGCTGTTAACATTCACTGTGGTAAGTCAGCTCTCAGCTACTAACAGAGCTGAATGAAGAGAATAAAGGTGAGCTAACATTCTGGGGAAGAACTTAAAAGACATTGAATTCAAAGTATAACTTTGTATAATGTGTATGGGTCCGCCCCTATTTATGGATTTAACGGGACACTTTTAGGGTCAGTCCTATTTTTGTCATCTGTGAATCAGACAAACTGCCTTTACCCCAAAGTGTCCTGGGCCTGGATCCAATGGAGACGGTGCCAGTGACACTAGTGACTGACACAGACAATGATGTCATTGGAATAAATTGGTAGTTACAGTCACAATGACGCCTGAGAGTTCAGTTAGTGAATGTTAATCTCACGCTAACAGAGACGGTGAATCTTTATCTGTGCTCGAGGTCAGGTTCTGTTGATAGTTCATTTCACTTCCAGTAAAAACTATTGTTCATAAAAGAGCTATTTTTAGTTTTTTGACACTAGTGACTGACACAGACAATGATGTCATTGGAATAAATTGGTAGTTACAGTCACAATGACGCCTGAGAGTTCAGTTAGTGAATGTTAATCTCACGCTAACAGAGACGGTGAATCTTTATCTGTGCTCGAGGTCAGGTTCTGTTGATAGTTCATTTCACTTCCAGTAAAAACTACTGTTCATAAAAGAGCTATTTTTAGTTTTTTGATACCCCCTCCCAATAAAACATTAATAATTTGGATGCCCCTATTTTAAAATTTGACGGCCCCTGAAAATTCCCGACCTCCCTTGAAAGTTAGTAGTGTACACTCCCTAAGGGAGGCTACATTAATTACAAAGGGGGGGGGGGCATTTACAGGCATTGGTTGTTTTCAACTATTACCAGTGGCAGTCAACCGTCAGAGTGGATTCCAATGCTTTACGGGCCCGAATTCAAAACGACTTGCAGCTCACAAGAAATCAAAACCCCACTTCACACCCAGCACGTTTTTCGAGACCCTGCTCGTTTGACGTTTCCACTTTAATTGTCCGGCATGGGATTATGTGTTGTACCAAGCATTATTACTTTTAAAGGGATTTGAAGATTTGTCCACAAATGGTGTGTTTGGGTTTGTACTGGTAGAAAAAAATGTTTGCGCCTATCGAATTACCAGCCCTAATATATCAATTTATTTAATATGTTATGGCACTACACAAATACAAATAAACCTTTGTAATATAAGCAATCTAGATCTATACTACATTTGTATATCTACTAACAGCACAAGTACCATTCTCGTCTCTCACGGACATTCTCGTAATATGACCTCACTACCTTAAGGTTGTGATCTACTCATTGGAAAACAGGACAAACTCTACTTCTTTTTCACTTTTGTTGTGATTAGTATACTTGGTAATATGCAATTCTATAACAATGTACGAAATATCCTACAAGCGTATCACTATGTGTGTTGTATGATTATCTTTTATTATCCCTCTAGCTCTGGACCGAACGTGTATGTTACAGCGTGTGTAACGTTAGTTTCATATTTAGAATCAGATTCAGATTCAGATTGGCGTAGGACTAGTCTCATATTCATATACGGAAAATCCTGATGACACTTAACAAAAGCAGTCAAAAAAAAGTTTATTGAGGCTCCTGGAAATGTTACCCCTTAACACCCAGCCGACGGGGGAGGGGATGTTTTAGATTGTAGATGTTGAGCAAAGTGGTCTGGCTGTCTGGCTTGTTTTTACCAATACCTTGCTTTGTGTATATTTTAGTACCTGACTGTGTGTACTGCAATGTGTCACTCAGTGGGGATGACTGGTCAGCTTTGATATGGATCTCATATCCAGTTGCCTTGTTCACAAAAAAAAACCTATGCATCCAAATAAAGAGTTCATAATAGGCAAAGCATATTATTTCTTGTTTGGCTGATTTTTCTTGGTGTCGTCGGGAGTTTCTAGATCTATATCGGAGACTGTGATGCTGAATCTTAGGCTCAATGTGAGACTAGTCTCATTATCCTCCATTGTGAGTTTGATTCTGAATCTGAATCTGAGACGAACTTTGTACACGCTATGGAACAGATATCTGATAATACATATTGACCAAAATCAGTCGGAAAATACTGCCTGTAATTAGAAGAACGTACTTTTAATATCTGCTTACATAGGATTTGGCGAAATTCACACACGAACTGCTTGAATTGTCAAATTAAAGCTAGAACAAAGCTTGGCAGATTTTGCACCAATGGAAACTGGTCACCCTTAGGAAAGTAAATTCCTCTTAGGAAAGTAAGACCTAAAGTATATAAAGGAATTCTCTCTGGTACTGAAACATTCGTGATGACGGGGAGAGTTGAGCCAGCACCAACGACTGGTCCGGACGTGGACAAGGTAAATGATGATCAAAATATCTTTACAATGTATTGGAGAATATATACAAACTAAGAGATTTGTTGCAATCACCATCAACTTTCAACTATTCTTGCGAAAGTGATAACAATCACTCTGTTACTAGATAGTGACTTTTTGCCTTTCAAGTGTTGATTCTCCGTGTGTCTCTGTGCTTGAAGTACATGTTTGTAAATGTCATTTGGGTATATATTGCTAACAACACAATATTTGGAGACTGTACAAATTTCAACCTCTGCTGTGTGAGGAAAGAAGGACATGGAATGAAGATGGGGAGCGATTTTTTGTAGTATCTGACTTTTGTGTACACAAACGGCTGAAATATCGAAGAGTCGCTTTGTCATGAGCTGGTGACTATACCACTGCACACGTTAAATCACAACCTAGAGCTTGCACGAAATACATTTAATACATTTTTACATTCTATGATTACACGAAAACATTCTAGGTTCGGTGGGCGGTCGTCCAGGAAGCTTACACAAAATCACAGATAACTAACACAAGTTAGTTATCTGTGACGAAATACATTCAGTACATTGTTTACATTCTGTGGTTGCATGAAATACATTCTAGGATCGAGTGATGTGAGCGAAATACATTTTAATACATTTTTTACATTTAATACATGCAATTCTTTTATTACATTCCAAAATTGCACGAAATACATTCTTGGGTTGGCGGGCAGTCATCCAGGATGCTTGCACGAACTACATTAATGCATTTTTTACATTCTAGGATAGGGCAATGTTCCAAGGATCTTTATTTGATTACTGGAATTTGATACTAAAATATTCGGGGAAGTGAATTAGCCCAATATGGCTTGTTGTCCCCACCAATAAAGTCAAATATTATAATATTAAAAAAAAATTACTAAATAGTATGCAGCATGGCAAAGTGTCCGCAAAAAACAAAATCAGTGTTCAGCTAATAAACGGTAGACGTGTCAAATCGATAGTGTGACCACAGTTTATCCAGAATTGACTTGTCAATGAATGAATTTACACTATCACTGTCTACGATGTATTTCAGGGAATAGTTTCCAGTCGTTTACAGCATGAACAAAGAATGTCCGTTGGCGCAGCGCACTGATCCTGTTTGCTTTGTTATGATTAATACGCTTAGTATACTAAATTTAAGATTGCCCTTGGAACAAAACACCTAAATCTCTTTCTTCTGTTGCCATTTCAAAAGGAACCGCTTTACCATCTGTATTATACAAGATCACAATTCTCCTTCTTGGCATACTGTATTGATTTACACTTATTTGTATGAAATTTCAATAACCAGTTCTGCGACCACTTACGTAAACTAAAAGTGTCATTGTAAAGCTCCTTTTAAAAAAATAAGCTGATACAATTTTGTATCGTCTGTTAAGAGTTTGCCTACAAACTTACGTAAACTAAAAGTGTCATTGTAAAGCTCCTTTTAAAAAATTAAGCTGATACAATTTTGTATCGTCTGTTAAGAGTTTGCCTACAAACTTACGTAAACTAAAAGTGTCATTGTAAAGCTCCTTTTTTAAAAATAAGCTGATACAATTTTGTATCGGCTGTTAAGAGTTTGCCTACAGACTTTACTACACCAGGTAAGTCATTACGAATAATACTGGCCCGAGAACACTGACTTGCGGTATACCTCTAACCACCAGTAACCAGCTCGAATAAATATTGTTCACAACAACACGCTGCACGAAATACATGTAAATACATTTTTTACATTCTATAGTTTCATAAAATACATTCTAGGATCGGGCGATGAAGTGTTTGCATTTTTCAAGGGTAGTGTGACTTGACTGTATGGGAACTGCATATGAAATACACGTATACTGTACTACACTATCACGATGGCGCTTGAGGATATGGGGACTATACGAATTCAAACAAAAGGCATACATTAGCACCGTAGCAACATATTCCTGCAAGGTCCCCCAACTATCGCCTGATCCTAGAATGCAACCATAGAATGTAAAACATGTATTAAATGTAATAATAATAATGTTTGGTTCTTATATAGAGCTTTCGGGGTCAGGTTCTGTTGATAATACATATTGACCAAAATCAGTCGGTTACAAGGATATACTTGTAATACCTGCTTACTTAGGATTTGGTGAAATTCACGCACGAACTGCTTGAATTGTCAAATTAAAGCTAGAACAAAGCTTGGCAGATTTTGCACCGATAGAAACTGGTCACCCTTAGGAAAGTAAATTCCCCTTAGGAAAGTAAGACCTAAAGTATATAAAGGAATTCTCTCTGACTTGGTCTGATACTGAAACATTCGTGATGACGGGGAGAGTTGAGCCAACACCAACGACTGGTCCGGACGTGGACAAGGTAAATGATGATCAAAATATCTTTACAACGTATTGGAGAATAGCAATCACCATCAAATTTCAACAATTCGTGCGAAAGTGATCAAAATCATTCTGTTACTAGATAGTGACTTTTTGCCTTTCAAGTGTTAATTCTCTGTGTCTCTCTGTGCTTGAAGTACATAAATTATTTGTGTAAATGTGTATATATTGCTATATTTGGAGACTCGCTGTACAAATTTCAACCTCTGCTGTGCGAGGAAAGGAAAGGAGGACATGGAATTAAGATGGAGAGGGTTTTTTTTGTAGTATCTGTGCACACAAATCGCTGAAATATCCAATAATTGCTTTGTGACGAGCTCAGTGGTGATTGGAGCTTGAATACTTTCAATAGAATTCATACACAACCAATTCACAAGTTCCAACAACACGAAACCACACGGTGACGTCATGTTATGAAGGAACTTATGATAAGTTAGTTTATATTGTTACATTTTGTATATGTATTTATTAATATCTGCTTACCATAATAATACAAGGCAATTATACATTTTTATCATATCCAATATGATTGTTTAGGGCTATTCACCATACCTGATCTTTCACAGATCTCTGCCATGTGTAGTTAATATATTGGTTACGAATACTACTTGGGAATTTTGTTCCGGGGTTTTGTCATGAGCATGCAACGCCTAAGCATTATGACAGAACACAGTATGGCGTAAGGTAGTTCTAAGTGTGCCGTAATCGTCGTATTTGTACCAGTGCAATGTGCTCTGCGGCCATACTTTCACCGAGTGTAGCTAGTGAAAGTGCAGCAGAGAACATTGCAAGCACAAGTGCAAATGTATCTGAGTTCCAAAACCGAAGCTCAGGCGGGAATGGAGTTCTGTTATTATTACATATGTCTGTCTGAAACAGCAAACATCCGTAAGAATGATACTGTGCGATCGCGCAATTTCGTGTACAGCGAATGATGGCGTCCTCATGTCCATGTCATTTGCATTCCGGCATGATAATGTTTTCGGCACTGCAGAGCAAGTACCACTAGTATCTGCTCGCAGCGGAGCAAACTCGCTACAGTTACTGCAGATCAACGAGCATGAAATGGTGTCTGTATATGAAAGATTAATAAATAAATAAATAAATAAATAAATAAATAAATAAATAAATAAATAAATAAATAAATAGAAAAATAAAAAAAATAAATGTAATTGATTGATCGATCGATCGATCGATCGATTGATTTATTGATTTATAATTTGGTTGAATGATTGATCGATTGAATGATTAATTTTTGTGGTGAAACAAAAACGTATTTTTTGTGTGATATTGATCAATTGACTCATTGACTTTTGTGGTGATATAAACCTTTTTTTCTTCTTTCCCTGGCTACTTTTAATCTCTCTTTCAGCTGTACACACTTCTCTCTTTATTGACTAAATAAAGACACCTTCTCCATTCTTCTCCCCTTATCTAAAACAAAATACCCCTAATCTCATTGAATTAGCCAGGTTCAGTTACCACGAAAATTTGCTTTATCTCTTATCTACTGGTTGATTATCACATCAGACAAACAATCTATACTAGTGTGTGCACGATTGGTTGTTTGTCTGGCTGGAGCGATAATCTCCAAGCAGATAAGACATAGATCAAATTTTCGCGGTAACAGATCCATGCTAGTAAATAATAAATCAATAAATCGATCGATCAATCGATCGATCAAGCAATTACATGCTCGCGGATCCCTGTGGTTACTGCAGTTATCGTGTAAGTAGTCACTGGTGCATATGTAATCATTCATAGTATCACATAAAATGTGTTAAAAAGATACGAATATAAGCACACAACATATTCTAAATTCCACTTTGCGTTATCTGCTTAATATCCAGACTAAGGACCAGAAGAGACGCCGACGCAAGGCCGTGGCAATAATACTTAGTGCAGCAGCTGCAGTGGCTGTTGTTACCGGTATCATTGTAGGTTCTATGTCAACGGGAGGAACTGATAAAAGTTTGAATGAACAGCATGGTAAAGATAATTAAAACTTGCTATTATGCATCTGGATTCATTTTTCAACTGCAACACCATTTGTGTAGATAGCTGCAATAGAGAATATAACGACTTTAGATTTTAAGGAGGTGGGAATTTAGGTTCAATTCGCATTGAATGGGCATGAGACAAGAAAATGTAACGTTTGTCAAAAAAGGCGACAGAATCAAACACGTTGATGATGCTTGGTTGGGATGTTACTGTTGACATTTTGTATACTAGTATAATAGTTGCTACATGCCTAGTGACAATGACAATCGAGTGAATATATTTAAAAAACAGACAAATTAGATTTTTAAGTCATGGAACAACTTTACCATACTTTTTTCCATATTAAAAAAAAAACATTGTGGAACAGCATCGACCAAGTCCGTTTTGTAACTCAATAATTGGAAAGAACTTAATAAAAATGTAAATAGTTTGTTAATGTACGTGCAATAACAAACCTTTCAAATATTGTGGTATTTTTTTTAATTTAATGAGTTACAAAGACTTTGTTTACGTTGCTTTGCATTGATTTTTTTTTCAAGTAGAAAAACGCTATGTAGTTGTTTTATCAATTAAAAATCAAATTAATACCCGATTATCATCTATATGACCACTTTAAAATGGTTACATGGTATCAAACTCAGGCGTGGGAGTAGGTTGATATTTTCCGCTCCATACACATGAAACGTGTACATTCAGTGAAGAAACTATCGGGTTTAGTTTAGTTTAGTTTAGTTTATTTCAGTAAAACAACAAGATCGACAGTACAGATATAGAAAACTGGTTCAAATTGTTAAATTACTTGGATAATCCACAAAGTCAAAGACTTGTTTCCAGTGGGGTGGAAAAATGAAGGGATGGGGGATAAACGACGTGCGTTATCTTCACACTTGATTTAAAAAAAATAATATTATATACAGACTTTGTGGTTCTAATTCCAGGTTCCCAACTCGACACTACCACCGTACATGTGACTACTGAGATTACGGACTGCTCGGATGATATGTGTCTTCATGGCGGTTCCTGTAATGGAACCAGTAGAGAATATGTTTGCTATTGCCTACCGGGATACACAGGGAAAACTTGTCAAATTGGTAACACTGCTTCACTTCCTATCAGCTCAAACAGGGTTACTTTGGAGTTTCACTCATAGGACATGACATTTTGTACACACATTCCGACAACTTCAAATGTAAGATGAACAATTTAATATAAAGGTCCTGCACACAGTTGGGATGTAAAGAAACAGATAAGTAATCATGATGCTTATCAGTAGGAAAATAGAGTCTATCATGTGTTATCATGTCTATATTATAACAGAAGCCTGTCTAACATCACTTTTACAATGTGATTAGATAAATGATCCTGCTGTGTGTAGTCTCTATGATTGTTAGTCTGGATATGAGATGTGTCTATCTTTTTTATGTAAAACAAATATCGTATCCCGTGAATGAAATGCCAACGTAAACCCGTATGTGCTATATTGTTAGATTGTCATGACGACTCCGATCGATTAATATTGTATACCTATGAAAATTCACAATCTTCTGATACCTGCAGGAACACTTAGACCACCGATCTGAGGGTAACATGCGGTAGCTTTTAGTAGCTAAGCACTCACTATATCCCATGGGTGGTCCTTTGTTATCAATATAATCTCTGTACAAAAGAACATTAATCCAGGTAACATTGTTAACACCATTGTCCTTGTGAACATATCCCAGTGAAACGATAGACCCTACTCGAATTCAGTTATTTATAACTGTCAACTATAACAGTCTATAACACCATGTACACAACTATAACACCACCGCAAGTATCCCGGTCTCCATCGTTACAGTAACAGTGATACTACTGCGGAAACCAAGGTTTCATCTTACTTAGATCATGGATGTTTTAGGGGAGATCTCCCCATACACATCCATGCTTAGATAGGCACAAACTACAACAGTATTGTTGTTCGATGTGTTGATTACATAGCTGGGTGATAGTCATGAATTTGTTGTACAGTACAGATACGATCACCCTGTAGTCAAGACAGTGAAAACACAGGAAGATCCCAAACATGTACACTGCAAGATCATAGAAGTCGTCAGAAATACCACCCTACTCTGAGTACAATTAAACTAACATCCATTCAATATCAGCATTTTAACAATAGTTTTATGTGCGTGTCTACCTTAGCTAACAGCTCTGTCTCCACTGTCGTATCGTTGTATATATTGTTGATACAGAACAGTCACTTGGCACGGAATTCTTACGCAGTCATACAATATCATGTGAGGACATGACCATGACGAAAAATTAGAGAAATCGATCACTAGAAATCACTGATGTTTGTTTGTTTGTTTGTTTGTTTGTTTGTTTGTTTTTTCGTGGAGGTGCCTTGTTCAAATTTTTGTATCAGGTGTGATCTGTTTATTACTTTTGTATCAGTTGCAGGGGTTACATGACTGACATAAAAGAGGTTTTTTTTGCTAAAGATCGCTTTCCATGCATTACTTTTTAAGTTTATTTCGTCATTCAACGTTATATTACTGACATGAGTTTGCATGTTCCAATCGAAATCCACTCATCATCACAAGCTCTGTACGTACAAAATATTTTAGCACCATTACGAATGACAATTCTGGCAGCATCTGAAAATGGTTCTTTAAACACTTTGGGAGCCTGTATGGAAAGGGAATTTCATGTACCAGTGCATGATATAACAAAAAAACACGTATTGGTCAGTGGCAGTAGTAGATTAATATTTTAGTTTTTGGAAAGTGTGACGTGGTGTAATACATACACTGTGTACACTTGGCCAAGATTGAACGAGATTAGAAGATTCGTGGTCTAACAATGAAGAATCGCCAACACAGATTTTGTAAAAATTAATCTCTTCGTCAGGCAGATCGCCCGAAGTTGTGGTAAAACAGAACTTCTAGCTGTATTAATAGCTAGCCGACTTACTGTTGCTGACTAAAACGACGTCTTAACTTAAACGAGTCTATATTGAAAATATCGAATGCCGGAGGATGATTTTGTAAAACCATGTATGCTTCTCACCAGGGCCAAGTAAAATGTCATTGTTACTTTAAAGAAAACTAGTACTATTTCTGACGTGTCCTGACTTGAAACTAGGTTACGATGCCTTTCTTACCAGACACGGGGACCCACATTAGTTCGTACATCATTAAACGGGACTTTGTGTCCAAAATGTACATGTAACATTGGTATTGATATAACAAATTGGGTGTTTAATATAAGTAGCCATCTGGTTGAGAAATGGGCACATTTATTTCGATTTTTAATTATTATAAAAAAATTACTATGTATTTCTACTTGAAAGACAAAATGGTAAAGCACAGACCAAGTCCGTGTTTGTAACTCAATACATTAAAAACAAACCTAAGAAATGTGTATTTATTTACTAGGTTAAAAACCCTGTTTCTGTATTTACAAAAAGTTATGTGTAAATCAATGCATAAACACAAGTAATCCCTACGAGTCAAGTCCAGTTTGTACATGCATATGTTTCTTCCACATATTAAATTGTCAATATGTATGTTAAAGTAGTTTGTTTACTCGTGTTTATTCTTCATTACAAATGGTTACTCGTATTTACAGACTATAATTCGTTTACTTCCTATGGGTACAATAAGAAATTTTTACACATTAGCTGGGTTTTTCCAATTTCACTTTCTTAAATACAAACACAGTCTGACTTGGACTATGTTGTTGTATATTATTTTTTCAGAGTTGTGTTATTAATTAAAACTTAAAAATCAATACCGATGTTTCATCCATGTGACTTCTTCATCGGTCGCATGCGTAGCGCGTACAAATTAAAGGATCACTCACTCACTCACTCACTCACTCACTCACTCACTCACTCACGCACTCACTCACGTTTAACTGACTAATGAAGTCATGCACTCTATAGTTATTTATTCATTATTTTGTTTTTTGTATATTTGCGAACTGAGTTGTAACTCTTCTCTTTAAGGAGGAATAAAGAAACAACAACAACAACAACTCGCTCGCTCGCTCGCTCACTCACTCACTCACTCAATCAATCAATCATCCAATCAATCAATCAACCAACCAACCAACCAACCAACCAACCAACCAACCAGCCAATCAATCAACCAACCAACCAACCAACCAACCAACCAACCAACCAACCAACCAACTAATCAGTCAGTCAGTCAGTCAGTCAGTCAGTCAGTCAGTCAGTCAGTCAGTCAGTCAGTCAGTCAGGCAGTCAGGCAGGCAGGCAGGCATGCAGGCTGGAGGCTTGGCGACTATGAAAGAGTGCCATAGTTTCGGAGCGACATGTGAGAATGAGCGACCCCATCGGATATGTCTGTAATTTCTTGTTGTAAACAGATTTTTGTTTGTAGAACGTAGATTGTGATTCAGTATGTACGGCTGGAGAAGATTAATGTACACTTAATTTAACCCATGGAGAGCTTTTCGAAATTACTTGCACGTTACAGATAACACTAACTTTTAACTTTAATTATATTAGTTGAACATGAACGTTTGTCTACATATTTACACCTAATATTTGAACAGACATAGATGAATGTGAATCGATACCATGCCTGAATGGAGCTACATGTGAAGATCTTATCAATGACTACAACTGTCAATGTACAACGGCATACCTTGGATCACATTGTGAAATACGTAAGCTTTCCATATTCTTACAAATGTATGTTTTTTTATCTAACTGTGAAATTAAGCAATTCTTGTACTCACGATGGTATGTTTTAGACCGCACACAGTGTGAAATACTAGTATGTTTAGTAATTCTTATACTTTCAGTCAAGAGTCTATTCATGTACTATAGTTGCACGGAACTCGCGTAAATGTTGCTGTAGATTGATTTCGTACATCAACGTTTTCACTTTTTTAATCACACAACTACATAATTATGCATATTTGTTCACTGCATATTTGTTATAAATAGATTTGAAAGACTAAAACAACGGGCACGTTCAGGATAAAAGCCGTTTCCTGAGTTAGCTAGATCGAGACTGCAAACAGCACTGGATTTGCGACTCTGCCAGCCTTCGTCTACTGCGAGAGTTAGCCCTAAAAATTGTTTGGTTCCGGTTACCCGACCCCATCTAATTTTTTACGCTGACCTTAAACTTTTTTTACGTATTCGAGAAAAAAAATTGCGAAAATTGTAAGGTCTCGCAAGGAATAGTGAATACGGAAACATATCAACTTAAAAAGACAATATACAACTGTTCTTCCAATCTGTAATGGCTGTACATCTGATGAGAAGACATAGATAACACAGAGACCATATAGAAAACAACGGAAAACACAACTAACTGAACTAGACATTCACATATGAATATAATAAAATATCAACCTACCCCACCTATTCTAAAATTGAATGATGTCATCGGAACCACACAGTTTTTGTTAAGCCTTTAAGTATAGTTAGACAAGCACCATGGATATGCTAGCTAACGGATCGCAAACGGCTTTTATTCTGAATTCGCCAAATGGTACAGTGGGAGTACATCAACTGCAAATATATATGGCATATATATATATGTTTGACTGGATAGTAGTTATACAAATTAACTTATGATTTGTTGACTTCTTTTGTAAATTACTCTATCCAAATAATGACAATAGTCATGATTATCCTATAATTCTCAGGAAATACATGTGTACCGAGTCCATGTCTTAACGGTGGCACCTGCCATTTCAACCTAACGACAACCAACCATACTTGTGAATGTGTACTGGGTTTCACTGGACTTTTGTGTGAAATTAGTAAGTACGCGAGGGCTAACATTTTAAACACCAACATTCTGTAGACTTGTAAAGTTGAGTGTTTGCTAAAATCCCGGGCACTCAACTTTACAAGTCTACCCTTGAAATCTCAATTTAGAGTATATTTTCTACTTTACTCAAATGATTGGAAACATTGTATATTCTAACATTGGCTAGAGTTGGGATTACTAAAAAGCACAACGATCAGGTGATATTTAGTTGACGAGGATAAAACGATATGTATCTACAGTAATTAATGTATTATCATTTTTTTCCTCAGACATAGATGACTGTTTTCCCGATCCATGCTATGGTGGAATCTGTGTAGACGGAATAAACCAATACCATTGTAACTGTAGCGGTAATGGTAAGAGGAGTATAAAGAATGTGAAAATATAACTTGTTTTTATGTCATGTCACTTATGCACGTATATATTCTATTGAATATAGTATTGCGATTTGTTTAGTCTGTTTGCAATTTGAACAGCATTTAGGACAGTAGTTTCTTATGACGTTGACCAAGATGTCGCCCAATTTAGCAAGGAACACTATTCCATTAAATGTCGAACAAAGCATAAAAGCAAACAGACGATAAAATCAAACTAAACGAGCTAGTGAACACAAAATAGACTAAATAATCAATACTATGCTCATTTCGGCACTTTTTCTTGTCGGTCTTTTAATTACTTTTAAAACAGGAACACTGATTAATGTTGCCCGGGACAGGTGGACAATTCAGTCGAGTACATTTGAAAGCAACTACGCCCTCAGAGCTGTAGATGATGTGCTCAATACACACCTGGACGAAGGGCACTCCTGCGCCCTCACCGGTACAAATGAGACTGGTTGGTGGAAAGTGGATTTGGGTGAAATGCGATGTGTTGCTAATGTTATAATCTGGAATAGACAAGATTGTTGCGGTAATGTATTATATATTTTTATATATTATTAGGCACAATTGATTTTAAATGTTCTATAAATTGTAAATTGGTTTTCACAAATTACAAAATACGTAATTATTGTATTTTTTCCAAAACAGCTGAAGATATAACAGGAATAGATATAAGAATTTCGTCCAACTACGACACATCAGAGTCGATGTCTTGTGGTGTTATTACTGCATCTCAGTCAAGTAATGAAGTTGTGGAAATGACTTGTTCTCTGAGTATGATTGGCCAATACATATACATTCAAATGGCATCGGAAACTAATGCTCTAGCTCTTTGTGAAGTTCAAGTCTTGGCACCAGGTAAGTTGTTTTGAGATAAACCATTTCAGTATCTATCTATCATAATGTCATAATCGTCATCATCACCGCCATCATCATCATCATCATCACCATCATCATCATCATCATCATCATCATCATCATCATCATCACCACCACCATCGTCGTCGTCGTCGTCATCATCATCATCATCATCATCATCATCACCATCATCATCATCATCATCATCATCATCATCATCATCATCACAACCACCACCACCACCACCACCACCACCACCACCACCACCACCACCATCATCATCATCATCATCATCATCATCAATAGCGCCAGCAACAACGAAAGTATTTTCCAAAATATACTACAGCTGTGATGGTTGATAGTGTAGGCTAAAATACTGGCCAGATTACTCTTATATTATGGTGTTATATTGTTTTTTCTTTTAGTGACAGACGTCTGTGACGAATTAAAGCCTTGCTACGGAGGTTTATGCACTGCACTAGATGACTTAAGTCATTCTTGTGACTGTTCTGGAGGTAAGTTTGTGTGTGTGTGTGTATGTGTGTGTGTGTGTGTGTGTGTGTGTGTGTGTGTGTGCGTGCGTGCGTGCGTGCGTGCGTGCGTGTTTGTGTGTGTGTGATTGACAGACAGACAGACAGACAGACAGACAGACAGACAGACAGACAGACAGACAGACAGACAGACAGACAGACAGACAGACAGACAGACAGAGACAGAGACAGAGACAGACAGAGACATGGACAGAGAGGACAGGACAGATTTTATTTCAATACAGTCATACAGAATACTTACAAGGAAAATGCATGGGCTTAAGCTTGTTTTTGATTTCTTATGGTTAAACTAGGTATTACAAAAGAAATATACATTATCGGCCTCTTTATTCAGACTGACTACCTGACACTTTAAACTTTTTTTTGAAAGTAGTTTATGTAAAGTACGTGTTTTATCGTGTGTTGTACATTTTCATACATACACAATTTGCAACTTTTTTAAATTTCAATTTTAAAGCGCATTTTTTTTTTACATATTACTCAACTGTAATGAGTGAATTGTTTGACTATTAGCCTGGAAGATGTGGCATCTTAACCCCAAATCCTTTTAAATAGAGAAACCAAAACAAGTTTTTTTTTTTTTTACCTTAAAACACTTTATCTATACCCTACTAAGCACGGGTTATTTACTTGTGTAACGAATAGAAGGGGAAAACCTCTCTGTTAAGGTAACCCCCTTCAATGTTACTCTCTTTCCACTCTCTCTCTCTCTCTTCACTCTGTACGCGGGATCGACTTGGACTTTTAGGGAATTAGCTCAGACTACACACAATGTTCATGGTTAACCTGGATCATTTGGAAGAGGCCACGGAGCAGATCGAAGCTCCTGACCTCGGACCGTCTCTTCCAAAGACTGAATCCATTATTTTATTATTCCATTACATTCTTATAAACATAAAATATACAATACTCAAATGATTGGGTGATAAAGTAATCAGCACCATAAATGACTAAAACGGAAGTATTGCCGTCGCCTTAATTCAATGCAAATGATATTGACAAATATGAAAACTAGCCAAACAATGTGATCACGTCATTGTTCTTCCAACTGTCTGTAATCAGTCATTATTTGACACTGTTGATCTTTTAATAACTTAATGTTGTCATCTTAGAAGAATACTATTCCCGCAATGCAAACATTTGTTCTAAGTGTTCATTCATGACAGCTGAGAGTTCACGGTGACCTCGCAAAACATCAGAACTTAGCGAATATTAAAAAGTTGTATTCTCTTATCCGTAACACTATCACCTTTTCCCAAAGTGTGGCGTCCCCGCCACACATTAAAATATTCTAAATAATTGCCTTTCATAAATGAAACACTTTTTATGATTTTGCAAATCGATAGAAAAGGAGAAAAGTACAAACAATTAAAGAAATTAAACTTGGAATATTATGGATGTGTGCTCATTTCTTGAACAGCAGTCTGATTTCGAGACAGGCAGTTTACTTTCAAAGATTGGAATTGCAGCGATTATCTTTTTCAACATTGACGATAATGCGAGTGGTTATTCAAGAAGTACCTTTAGAGTCATACAGCTCCTCTACCATACAGCGTCTGGCCAGACTATACAATCACTCACACAGCCGTGTCTATCTTTTACCCAGAAAAAAATAAAATCCCTTTCGAATTTTGACTTGTAAAATCTATCATACAGGTACTCTTCAATGACAACTCAAAATCATTAAATGAATGATCATTTCATTAAACAAGTGGTGTCATTCTTTTTTTGTGAAAAAACAACAACTTTACGTCGTTTACGATTGAAAAAAAGTTGGACTAGCAGTTATCATACGTTTTTTTTAGCATCTGAGGCATTTCAGAAATTCTTGCGGAATTTGAAAGGAATTTTTGCATAGACAATAATACAGCTCATTTCGGTCGGATCTCTGTTTTGCACTCAAATTTGAAAATCAAATATTTATCTTGTACTGCAGATTCAATAAAATACTATATCAATATGGTTCCTTTCTTTACTGTGTAGGAACTTTACATCACAAAATCAGACTCAACTTGTGAGCAACGCATTTCTGTAGCGTTTCGGCTCACTACAACTCAGAGTCAACAAAACTTCGAGGAGTTTCCAATACTCCATACTTCAAGAAATATTCTTATTAAAACTAAAATGTTCTCCAAAAAATCATCAATAGTATTCTTTCTGCTTGTACGCGACTGTTGAGGTGTAAAACAGCATCACTGAAATGGTTGTGGTAGGAAAATAGTGTTCATCGTCAAACTAAATCGAGCATACAATTATTATTTCTTACACATTTCTCTGTACAAACAGTAAAAAATTGCTGATCATGAATAGAAATGAATGCGAGGAATAAAATAATGCCAATCTGTAGCAAAAATCTACTACTGTATGATTAATGAGTTGTTTGTCCTTCAAAAGTCTTAAACATGTATTTCACATGCGAACTGCTTCTGTCTGCATCAGCGTCCGATACGCGATATCTCCAATCGCCTGTCAGCTGTTCGGTCCTCGTTGAAGGTTTCACTGCTGCAACGTTTGTCAAAGTCTCTATCGCTGTTTGTTTATTCACAATTCCACGTTTTGAAACACAATCCCTCCTTCTGAGATGTCTTAGTCCATCTCTGCAATATTTTACGAGTTCTAGTCCGAGTTGAATTCCCACCATTGTAACTTAATCATTAAAAGTTTCCTTTCGAAAAGTTCTCGAGTCATCGATTTGTCACTCACCCACTTGCGTTGTTGTTTTTTTCTTCTCAAAGGTTGTCAATTATTCTTTATAAGTTTAAATTTGTCTTATTACACGCAGAATGGTCCTTCTAGTCCAAGGCCGGTTCGTCCACCAATGTAACGAATAGAAGGGGAAAACCTCTCTGTTAAGGTAACCCCCTTCAATGTTACTCTCTTTCCACTCTCTCTCTCTCTCTTCACTCTGTACGCGGGATCGACTTGGACTTTTAGGGAATTAGCTCAGACTACACACAATGTTCATGGTTAACCTGGATCATTTGGAAGAGGCCACGGAGCAGATCGAAGCTCCTGACCTCGGACCGTCTCTTCCAAAGACTGAATCCATTATTTTATTATTCCATTACATTCTTATAAACATAAAATATACAATACTCAAATGATTGGGTGATAAAGTAATCAGCACCATAAATGACTAAAACGGAAGTATTGCCGTCGCCTTAATTCAATGCAAATGATATTGACAAATATGAAAACTAGCCAAACAATGTGATCACGTCATTGTTCTTCCAACTGTCTGTAATCAGTCATTATTTGACACTGTTGATCTTTTAATAACTTAATGTTGTCATCTTAGAAGAATACTATTCCCGCAATGCAAACATTTGTTCTAAGTGTTCATTCATGACAGCTGAGAGTTCACGGTGACCTCGCAAAACATCAGAACTTAGCGAATATTAAAAAGTTGTATTCTCTTATCCGTAACACTTGTACACCAATACACAAATGATGGAGAAAACCATTATAGCGAGGAAATGAAGTTAACCCATCTATTAAACCCATATATTAAAATAATGTAACTCAGTTGAAATCATTGTAATATCAAAAGTGCCTACTTAACAATGGAAACACATTACTTCAAAAGGTACACCGGTGGAAAATGTAGCTCTTGGGCGACCAACATGGCAGAGCAGTACTCATAGTGGAGGGCATTCAAAGAAAGCAGTCGATGGCAACACGAATCGAATGTTCTTTTCCGGAGGTTGCACACATGCAGGTTTTAGTGACCCCAATCCTTGGTGGATAGTAGATCTCGGTGATTTCCATTGCATAGCACGGGTTAAAATCACCACAAGGGCAGACTGCTGCTGTGAGTTTAACTTATATCTTCAGTTCTATTTTTTACGAGCTCAATATAAGTCAGGTCAAATTATTTGTGGATTGGACTTTGTCATCCGTGACTTGGGCTAGCTCTGTAAGGTGTGTGCAGGGACTTTGTCCTCCGTGACTAAGCCTACGGAGCATGGTGTGCATGCAGGGGCTTTGCCCTCCGTGACTTGCCCTAGCTCTACATAGTGTGTGTCTTGTTGAGATTTGAACTATTCTGTAGATGAAGCTATACATCTTGAAATAACGACATACTGCACACTAAGGGAAACTTCAGTACTTTACAGGGGTGGGAGGGCCAGAGGAATCGGGGGTGGGTCACATTTTACAAACCCGTTCTTGGGGGAGGGTCATATTTTGCATTACAATGTTTGGGGAGGGTCACATTTTACAATCCGTAGTTGTTTGACCAAATTGGAGATTCAATGATTGTCAATTTGTTTTGTGTGTTTTGAGATGTAAAAGTGAGATGAGCACTCAACATTTATTTTTTACGAGTACTTTACATGCCAAAATACAAATAAAACAACATATATTGTAAGAAAATACGTTTCACAAACATGTCGTCTAGCAAAATAGCAATAGTGAATGTGAGCATTTTGAATCACCTTTAATAAAACGAGGCTGTTAAAATATGATGGTGATGGTAGCAGTGATGATGATGATGATGATGATGATGATGATGATGATGATGATGATGATGATGATGTTGTTGTTGTTGTTGTTGTTGTTGGTGGTGGTGTTGATGATGATGATAATGATGATGATGATGATGATGATGATGAGGGCGATGATGATGATGATGATGATGATGATGATGATGATGATGATGATGATGATGATGATGATGATGATGATGATGACTCAAGTAGTGACAGTGAGTCAGATTAGAGTGACACGAATAATGGCAATACTGAGGGTGAAGGTGATGATGTGATGTCAGGGATATCAGAGTATGCACAACATGGAATGCACGTTTTAGATACTAACTAGATTCTGTATGATTATAAGAGAAAGGTAACTCGTCAGTGTTTTACGGTTTGTCACTTTATATGTACAAATATTGCTTAGAGACAAAATCTTTTAATTTGTATGTATATGACATATAATGGGAATATTGATTAACTTTCAGTATATGCAATCGTCATGGGAGGGTCATGTTGTACAAATGGAGAATATAGGGAGGGTCATGTTTTACTTAACAGACCATGTGTGATTTCCTCCGACCCTCTCCCCCTTTGTAAATACTGAAGGCTCCCTAAGTTATATTTCGATAAGTGATATACAGATTACATTTATATACACGTAAATGACTCAAAAAACCGTTATACTAAGACAAGTATATTAGCAGATTTCACACACACACACACACACACACACACACACACACACACACACACACACACACACACACACACAGACACACGCACTCACTCACATGCACACACACGGACGCACGGACGCACGCACAAACTCGCACACAGACAGACACACAAACATACATACATACATACATACATACATACATACATACATACATACATACATACATACATACATACATACATACATACATACATACATACATACATACATACATAGAGGAAAACTGGCTTAAAAGTTATCATTCATGTTCTTTTAGCTGAACGATTGAACGGTGGAAAGGTGTTAATCGGTAAAACAGACACTCTCATTGACGTTGAACAATGCGGTTCTACTGTTACATATAGTATGTCATCACAGAGCAATATTGATTTCTACTGTTCCGAAGGGACGATTGGACGCTTTGTCAGCTTCAAGAACTATAACCAAGGACAACTTTCACTGTGTGAAGTACAAGTCTTCGCACCAGGTAAGAAAAAATATTTAGATTGATATTGGTGTTGAAATTAGTTGATATTGTTTGGTATTCAGCAGCCACCTTTTAAATAATTAGGAGAATGCAAGAGAACATAGAAATTAAAGTTTATTATCTATTTTACATCGACACTAAATTCGCATCAGATGATTATTTTTAACTCGTTATGTTCAGTGAACTGTATACATTGATTTTTACAAACAAGTTACATTTATTACACTAAGTCTTTCAAACCAAGACGTAAAGGGTAGTATACCCATTCCCTGTGCCGTGCCACGGTGCGGTGGAGCTCAGGATTAGCAGTCGGGGCATGGGTTCGAATCCTACTGAAGACTGGTGATTTTTCTTTGACTGGCCCAAACCAAGAGTGAGTGTTCTATAGACTCGATGGGTATTACTCAGCAGTGACTTTCTTGCCATCACATCATTTACACCGGAAAAAAATGTTTATCTGAAATAAAGATAGCTCAAGCATGCTTTTCACTTTCACTCGTACACAGCCTGAAAGACCCAGTTGTTGTTTCTGCTTCTGTTTCGACATGTATTCATCATGCCGGGTAGAAAGTGGTTACATACTAGCGGACCAACAACTGGACCTTCCAGACTAACTCATACATGTTTATAACACTCTCGCAAGCCAGAGTTAATTATTATTCTTCGAACCGGCTCGTTAAGAACGGTACCGTAAAACGGTCGTGGTTTGCGACGATGGTTTATAATTCTGATTCACAATTTTTCACTGAAATAACCAATGTCATACATAATGTAAAGATACTTGTGCAAAGCTATGTGACAACATTATTTAGTATCATCACAGGCCTTTTGATAAAGGGACTGTGGTATCATGATATATGTTTTGTATATTGCAGCTCGAGTTAAATTTACACTGGTATCCCAACTTAAATCTTGGCAAGATGCAAAAGCTCACTGTGAGAATACGCCCAATACACATCTAGCTAGGATCACAAGCCTTGACCGTCATAACTATGTCGTTGCTCTTATCACAGCATCGGGGCAAACGAATACTGGTAAGACTTAGTTTGATAAAGTCACCAATAGCATATAGCATATAGGTGCAGCAAATGAATGTTTTGTGTGTAGAAATGTCAATTGTTATTTTTAACTGGATGACAAATGTTTCAATCGTCACCTTGATCGAGGAAAATGCGATTTTTGTTTTGATGCAGGATTTCCGTTGCTGATAAAAAGGGAATGACTCCTCTAAGTGAAGTACAACAACCCACGTTAGTCTGAGTTTATTAATAGCAGTAGATGTGATGGGGATACTTGTAGTTTCGAAAGCAGTTCTTGACTGATACTGACACTGCAAAGTTGTGTTCAATCTGATTAAAATCTGATGTGGTGAAAGCGGCTAAATACTTTATTTGCCTCTATTTTCATCGTTTTTGTTCCAGAGTGATCACCGCCTTCCCACGTCTGAAGACGGCGATCACCTCATCAGATTCAGTTGGGCTTTACCTATTATTCCTAAATCCTGTTTCTACCTATAGTATTATGTCATAATCCCCACGTCGATGTTACTTGACAAGTGTGTATCTTTATATAGACATACATGTACCTTGTGCTATTGGGGCAAGGAGTTTTACATATGTGCTAAGGAGAACGGAGGTTATTGAATGACGTGTTGGAGTAATGGAAGTGAAGATATGTAGAACCAGTGTAGGGTCTAAGGTAGAACATAGTCCTGTTCATATAACAATTATTGATACCACGGTGCAATTTAATATCCTCTTCTTTATACCTTTAGATTGGTACTTCGACGGTACTAGCCAACAAGATGGCGGCTGGTTCTATTCTGATAACTCAACCATGAGGTACACCAACTGGTTGTCAAATGACTCAGTCAACGACCAATCTACATGTGCTAAACTTTCGTAAGTAATGAGTTCAAGAACTGGAGAGTGTTTTTTCAAATTGAATTTTAAACAAATTTGCGAAGTATTTCTTCTTATCATCTATTGTTCATTAAATGTTCACATACCATGAATTTATTCTGTCCTCCATATTAAAGGTGATTGAAGAATACAGCTCCTGAAGGAAATTAAAGCACAAACGCCTGAATAGACATAAAACAACAACAACAACAACAACAACAACAACAACAACAACAACAACAACAACAACAACAACAACAACACATATTTAACTAGAACATCCACTGAATTGTTGTTTTATTCCAGTCAAATTAAGCAGCATTTGTGTACACTTTATGCCCATAGATGAAAATGTAGAAAACTTTGTTTTCTATTTTATTCTACAGTGTGTCCGAGAACTATCAATGGATATCTGGACCATGTTCTGATACAGGTTTCTTTATCTGTCAAGTCGATGGCATGTAGATCTTGTTTTGGGTGAAATTGCCAATTTCCTATCAGTGAGTCTGTGCCATATAACTTGCACGTGTATTAGTAAAACCAGAATGTAAGTCACATGTTGCCAATTGTTTTAATGCAGAACTGAACTCTTACCGTTATTAAAATGATCAATTTCCTGATTTTTAAAAGTACCAGTTGAAATATATAGACATTATAACATTGTGTTTTTAAACTGATGAGTTGTGTAAAATTTGTATTCATAAAAACAACCTCAAAAAGGAATACGAGTTGGTACACCTTTCCAAGTGAACATCATATAATGCGTACAAACAGATTGTATAACCATGGTCATGGCGGAAGATATCAGAAATATTGATGTGGGCTCCGCTTGAAACTTGCAAATCAAGTTTTTGTGATGTTTAAAACGAAATACTTTTTTGTCACTGTGTTGCCAAATCTGACTCACCTACAACTTTGCTGTTAAATAAAATATAATGGGAAAGTTTACGGAAAATATTTTTGAATTTACATGGCTTTCAAAATTGAAATTTTTTATAAATGATGGTTTCAAACAATTACAAAATATTAATTAACATTTGTCATACACCTTCTTATCACTAATCTACAGTGATGAAAATACTCGTAGAAATTAAGAACAAATAATACAAAAATAGAAATGTATTATGAGTGAATGTAGTTTTCCTTTATTACGATAACTCATTTCACAAACTACATTTTGTTCAATTTTACCCATTAGCCTGATTAGGCATCTGGCATCCCTGGCCCTAATATAATTTAGATCAGCAACATTCCAACAAAGGGGAAAGGTCATTGAAGAGTACACATGCACATTTCATTTTTCTCAATGATTGTTGCAATTATTTTGTGATAAATACTGTCCAGATATGTCGTGATGTGTTATTTTAATTTACAGAAAGTAAAGAAATGTCTACTAGGTTGGTGGTTTTCTATTTAGTTATTTTAAGATTAATGTAAACTGCATCATGTCAATCCATTACTTACGTACCTATCTGAATAACGAGGACTTATCATGTTCCGATTATTATGTTTTAAAGAGAGTGAATTGTTAAAAATTGCGTTTTGCTGTGAAAGCTAATAAAGTATTGACGAGTTCTGAATATTCTTCTGTCTAGTCCTATTCATAATGTTATGTCATCTGTAATGCATTCTGAGTCAGTCACTTGGCTCATGTTTGTGAATGACCAGAGAAAAAGAAGCCTATTCGAACTTAAAGCGTCTTAGAGAACAATAATGATTTGATGACAAATCTTGTATTTCATTGCTCGTCCAGATTTATACTAAATACAATTAACTGCCTACTATAGACCTTTATCCAGTCCTTCCAGTTGTATAAATGGGGACCTGGTAGGATAGAGATAGCAATGTGAATGCTTTAATCCTATCTGATCCTAGATGCTACAATAGATGGTATTTGCTCCCAAGGGAGTTGAGGAAGTAAAGGGCAATTGTGCCGCTATAGATCCATGCCAGGGGTAATAATTGTAAAGCTCTTTGAGCACAAAGTGGGAAACCACTATATAAAAACCAACGTTATTATTATTATTATTATTATTACAAGGGGCTTAATATTATATGATATGGCAGAACCCCACAGCCTCACAATGGATGGTAGGATAAAGAGAAGTTACTTTCACGACTTTTCAGCCTGCCCTCATAGGCCGGGGAAAGGGAGATTAGACCACACCCACAACGGCTGATTTGTCAGTCTAGTCAGTCAGTAGACTGCAATGAAGTCATCAGTCCGGTCTTATCAGCCTGCCCTCATAGGGGAAAGGGCGATTAGACCAAGCACACGACTGATCTGTTAGTCTATTACATTACACATGATTTCCCTCATTTGGGGATCTTTGCTGGGGGCCACATTGCCTCATGGGAAGCAGCAGAAATGTTTATGCAATGGTTGAACAATGAATATTCATGAGCTTTTCACTGTAATAGGCAGTTGAGTCAGAATATTCATTATAATGTGGGTGATGTAACACCCTCAAATGTCTCTCCAGAACCCATGATTAATGAAAATGACTTATTTCTTGGAGAGACATTCCCCTGTAACTACATGTCTATGAAATGTAAGGCATACTAAAACAACAACGACAACACTTCCAAGAATGTAAGTGTAATTTATTTATTTATTTTTTTTACACTAGTTTGGTTCTTATTCCATGCAAGTGTCAAATTAAATTAATATCTTCAACAATTCACATAAAACCATTACAGAGAGTTAGTGTGAATAAAATTAGTGATAGAAATAATAGCCTTTCTATGGAGTATGGATGACATTGTCACATATAACTGTCTGTCATGACTTTATAACTTTGCAGCACAAGGTAAGTTTTGACACAGGCTAACATTTTCTACTAAAACACTAAAAACTTGGGGATGGAAACTTTGTACAAACACACAGAAAAAATGTTGCTCCTTCTTCGATCACTATTTCAGCTTTGATATTATTCCATGAGATACCTGTTCATAGAAAAGAGAAAAAGAATTTTATGGATTAAGACTGTATGTGCAAGAAATCATAAAACTTTTCTGGGGGGGGGGGAGGGAGGGAGGGAGGGAGGGAGGGGTGAATGATGGAAACAGTAGTACAGACATGGCTGTGAAAGAAACGCATTCCTCATGTGTGGTCAAGATCTTCATCTTTATGAAGCAGAATAACTGAATCTCTAGCTTGACTTTATACACATGCTATATACACATTTTCACTACAACTTTAGCCCCTACTCTTAAGGGGAAACGTTTGTCTCGATGATGTACTTATCATTGTAAACTTTACAAACTATCCGCACTTCAATCAATCAATCTAAATATCTTTCTAAAATTTGTAAACTATCCACAATAAGGAAAGAGAGAGAGACAGCTTGAATGTTACTAGGTGAAAGTTATACATACACATTCATCCCGGCAATGTAAGAAATCAAAGAGTTCCTGAGTACATGTTTCTTCAGTCTTGCTACGACTGTTTACTCTTTCCGTACAGGTGTCAAATTCTTTCATTAACTTTACACATTCTGGCTTCTCAGCGCATGCCTCTCTAAGTTCTTCAATAGGATCCTGAAAATAAACATATGGAGATTTATAGTTTTAACCATGAACAAAAAAGTAAAGAACATTGCATCACTATTAGAAATAAATGGGTTGTACTCAAAAAACAATAATTATCGCATGACTGGGATCAAAGATTGTCTACATCATCCAGTCAATTATTCATGGCTCAAATGATATGTTTGGTAGATTTAACCAAGTGAGTTGTTAGAGCTTTTCACTGTTTCAGGTAAAATTTTGTGCCAATTTCTATTGGTCTAACAGACTACAACTTTATACATTTGGTAGTCAAGATACAGGGTTTGCTAGTCTACATCTACCCTGAACTTCTACCAATTGAAGCCCTGAATATAGATAGATACTATTCATTTGATTTTCTTTATCTGATAATCCATGTCACTGTATGTTACTCAAATTTTTTGTTTTATTGTCATATATTTATGAAATTGTTCTTTAAACTACATTGAACAAATCTTCTATTTCCATGAAAACATTTACATGACAATGACACCTTTTCTCATCTTGAACATAATATTGAATACAATTAGAATATTTCCAATTCTCATTGAACAATTGCAAATATCTTTCTTTTCTGATAAATTGTTAAATTTCTTCATAAAATGATAAAGTACATCTACGAAGTTGTCATAGTGACAGGCACTACTCACGGGAATTTCATCTTCATCCTCATCATCCTCTTCTTCCTCCTGTCCAAAAAAAATAAACCAAAATGTTTTATATCACAATGCCGACGAAGCTATTCAAAAAATTCTCCATGATAATATGTATAGGTCAAAGGTCAAAGGTCAGAAGTCACACCAGTAACAGTGATAATAATTTAACATGAACCTGTTATTCCTACAACAGAACATGCACACATCAAGTTACGGCTACGAGTTTGCTGGGTCAAAGTTTACTGTGTGTTGGGTTGGTGTGCAAAGTACAGTAAGAGAGTAATTCACTCCCTTCTGCCAGTTTAAGTTCAATGTCTACAGCATTTGTAACACTGTCCCCTGTATAGGTAGTCTGTAAGGTACGCCGTGACATGGCGCCCTCAAACATCGGCCAACCCCTAACAGAGAGGAGGCCGGTGAGGGCGAAACATCACGACGTATCTTACAGTTCCCTGTATAGGCTATTATAGTATTACAAAATTACTTTAAGAACTGACAACACATTAACATTGTAGTTTCATGATTCTACACTCCTATACTACAGTCTAGTGTCATGTCTGTACTGCACATACAAGTGATTCATTAACTTGAGAAGATTTCTCATCCCATTTTACCCAGTAATGACATTTACAGCAGTGACTTCAGCATTCAATCTGCACATAGACCCCCCATCAATGTTGGAGGGTGGTCTATGATCTGCATTGCCACGGAACATTTTTAAAATTTTTATACTTGTTTCTTTTGTATTTTGCTCCTAATAATAATATTTCATTTGTTGCGAATATTTTTTTAAGATACATGTATGTCTAGCCAGTCTTGGAGAAAACAAGCAAAACATGACACAGCACAAACAGGTCACACCTATGGTAAATTAAATTGCAACAGTGTTGTGTAGTATGTTCGGAGTACAGGTCAACGTACCACACTGACTGACTGATGATAATGACCTCCATAACTCAACCATGCTAGCATGCAATGGATCTGATTTACCTCATACAATTTACAAAGTTACATCATCATGGAATATACAATGTTACGAATGTAATTATATATTCATTTTGTTGACCTCTAAAACGACTGACAATTATACTCCATCGTGGTGAGTAAGCTTGGCGTTCGACACTGGCTTGTGGGCATAATCATTTCGGACACGCGGCGAGGTTACCCTCCCTGTTACGTATTTCCCAAGCCAAGGGCAGTCGGCTTCATAGCAAACCTCCTTGGCCACACGTACACATTTACCGGCATTTTCAAATTGGCATAACATTACGCCGTCCCATTGGCTGAAATCACTTGTGTGCCTTAATATACATATGATGTACATGTAGTATTAGTTTGGGGCTGATTTGTCCCAAATCCTCTATAGATTGCTTACCTCTGGTGGATCACTTTCGTACTCACGCTCGTCTCCTAACGCCATTTTGTAGAATAGCTGAGATACCCGGATGTCATTACATGGCCGTGAGTTTAGAAACACATGTGTTGATTGGTTATATTTTAACACGATGGCGGCCATCTGTAACTTTAGACCAATCAAATTATTGTTTCCTCTGCGTATCTCAATATTTTATAGGGTAAAGGTCATTGAGTTAGAGCATAAACAACACGGAAGTGAAAACTGTATACGCAGGTCCAGAGAAATAAGCAGGTAACGTTTGACAGTGTGCAATATTTTACATTATTTCGATGCAAAGTAAAGGCAAGTGATGTATGCTATTTTCTGTTGATAATATGCACGCGAATATAATTTGTCGTTCGTTTAATTTAATATTTTTTGATATTTCCGAATTTTGATCATGTTCATTTATCAATATCACCATTGAATTGTTTCATGTTATATCTGTCTGTCAGTGTGTGCGTTCGTGCGCGTGCGTGCATGCGTGCTTGCGTGTATTTGTGTGTTTCTCAGAATATTTAAACATATATTCTTTCTAACGTTGATAAGTTAACAACTGTCCAGGACTTGCCAAATTTTATCATAAAATGATGTCCCCTTTTGAAGGAAAAAATGAATGACATGATCAGTATAGATGTGCTGTCAAACTGTCACAGACACAAACTCTGAGGTTTTTTTCTGAATAGTATTAGTAACTGTAAAACAGTCATGATTAGAACTGAATGCCCACAACTGAGAGACAATAAAAAACATTAACCACTATATTTACAATCTTTCCTCAGATATTGTAGCCGTGATGTCAAAAATGTGGAGTTTACTCATCGTGTGCTGTTTGTTCAGCACCACAGTATCAAATGAGGACTGGGAACCTGAATTAAAGTATACTAATAAAGACAACTGGGTTGATCCTGGTGATATGATGAATTATGACTCTCATACAAAGACAATGAGAAACAGTGGCAAGGTATAAAAGTCTGCTTTCACTCTATGTTCTAACTCGATTGAGGATCTTTTATTACTATGGAAAGCAGGCTACCGACAAACTAAGATAGACATAAACTTAAAACTAATGTTGTTGCATGTGGTAGATATAGCTGCAATAATTGTAGCGTGTGATGTGATTTTGAGGGCTTTTTCGTCTGTTTTTGTGCCTTTTTTCTTTCCGACGTGTAACCTGAATCAAATGCTACAATTCCTCTAACGCAAATGCAAATAGACGGAACCGATTCAGATCTGAATCGCAATGTTGGGCGGACTTTTCTGTTAAATTACGCCTTACCTGGCAAAGTATGGGACATTTCCTAACACCAACATTAATTACGGAGCCTTCAAGACCAAAGAAGTGTTTAGAGGTACCCCAATTCCATCAAAATCGGCAAATGTAGCAAGGCATGCAGCAGTTTGAAACAGGTAGTACGCTAAACCCTCGCTCACGTTTTCAATGTGGTCTCGTCTATTTGCATTTGCATTAAAGGAATTGTAGCGTTTGATTCGGGTTAAATGTCGGAACGAAAAAAGGCACAAAAACAGACAAAAAAGCCCCCAAAATCACATCAAACGCTACAATTATTGCAGCTAGTGGCAGATAGTGACATTGAAAGTGCAGCCACTCAAGGAAAACTTGCCATTAGAGATGCTGCCCTTACTGTGAGTGATTTGTAACAACTTCCATTGATAGTTTATATCATCAGCATGTTGCAATATCAATTCTAGTTTGTGACCGTGTCAAATAGCTGATAGCTAATAGATATGACTTTGTAGAACAGAATGATAATGGCATGATCATAGTTTATATTACTCTCAAGTAACATTTTACTTGTTGAGATTGAAGGCTTTGTCAGAGTGTCTGGTTTCTGGTTTTGGTTTCAAGTCCAGTTCGTCTCAAGGTGATGTATGGCTGCATTGTTGTCAAGGCATAATCACTCTAGGTGGGCATAAACTCCTAATATACGATGTGATTTTTCTACCTTCATACTCTGTTTTTCCGTGTCTCTCTCAGGACAAGTGTGACTGTGATTTAATGGAAGAAAAACTGACAGAATGCATAGAACAGAAAGAAAAGTGTGAACTCTCATTGAAAGAATGTCATCATCATCAACAACAGTCATCTCAGATGAAACAAGACACATGTCAGCGTGATTGTGATTGTAATAAGCTACAAACTACAGTAAATCAATGTGAGGAGAACAAAGAGTCCATTCAAAAACTATATCAGGATTGTCTTGGTGACAAAGGCAAAAACACAGTAAGCACAGGTACCCAGACTTGTAAAGAACTGTACTTCAAGCAGTTTATCACATCACTAGTCAACCAGATGTCATCCAAGGTATGTAGGCATTAAAACTGTAAAGCTGTGTGTGTGTGTGTGTGTATGTGTTTGTGTGTGTGTGTGTTTGTGTTTGTTTGTGTGTGTCTGTGTGTGTGTTGATGTGTGTGCATGCACACACACATGCACACATGCATGCACATACGCGCATGTGTGCGTGCACCTAAACACTGTGATTGTACTTTTCTTTTTTATTATTATTATTATTATTATTATTATTATTTATTAAGCCTTCACAAGAAGAGAAGCCAACAATTACAAAAAACACAAAACGTTACAATCATAATAATGTCAAAATGGCATCAACAACATGCTAAGAATTTGACAACTCTGTGGATCCTTCGCATATAAAAGCTGTCTGACACTGTCCATCAGCCTATCTGACATACAAGATGTTTCCAGATTTCTTAAGACAGATTTATGATGTTATCAAGAAAGAGAAATTCAAGGAAAATTCTTACCAAATATTAATTAACTTACCTTGTGAGATTATTCCAACTACTAGTACTAGTAATACACATTTACTAATCAGATTGACTATCTGGACTGTACAGGTGCAAGGAGATGAGCCATTGATAAAATTAGAATATTTAGTCAAACTAACATCTGAAGACTGGTCAACACTGAATAAATTTGTTGGTAGTGACGATGGAAACCTGTACGATGCTCATGGTGTGTTGAGTCACATGGTACAACGAATACAACCCACTGATAAACCAATCAATACTTGGAGACTATGGTTAGAAGATTTCAGTGGGACAGACCTACAAACCTTGGTGTCTCTCGTTATCCTGGTAAGATGCTGTTAGTTTAGTCCATTTGTAGGCAAGATTGATGAGAACAGCATCTTTATATCCTTTATTTGAAATGACAAGTCATCTTATGTTAACTAGTTTGCTAAAGTGTAGTTTTAAACAGTGAATTTATCACGTGAATATATATTTCACCAAGTTCATACATTACATTATCCAGCAATAGTAGAATGTACAGATACATGTAGTTGATTTTTGCAAATAAACCAGTCTCGATGTTAGTTAGAACCTTGATAGATAAAAAAAGAATTTGGATACATGTTACCCAGTACTTGACATCAGTAAAAATAAAGTTGAGTTTTTGACCATACAGGTATTGCAAAGTTACATTGTGTATTGTTATTGTCATTTTTTTTGCAGGCTTTTGGCATCATTGCATTTCTTATTGTGATCATAGCTGTTCCTACTCGATATGGATATTCATGGCAAAGACAGATATTCCGGACTTTCATTGTGCTCTTTGTTATAAGTGTACCATGGACCTGGGTTCATTTATATAAGGTAGGCTCTGAATTCATTTTATTCTACCAGTATGATGTATTTACATTTTTTTACTGTGATGGTTATATATGAAGAAAGGATAGAGACAGACAGACAGGGTGGCAGGGTGGCAGGCAGGCAGATAGACACAGACAGATGGGCAGACAAACATTGTGTATACATACACAGGAGAGAGAGGGGGAGGGAAGAGAGAAAGGAGAGAGGGGAGGGGGAGAGCGAGAGAGAACCAACTTGTACATAATGAGGTTTTTTTAATAATGATTAAATATTTCTTCATGAAATTGCTGAAGGTTCAAGACACAAGTCAATCCTACATGTACTTATTACTTGTAATTTTTCTGAACATTCATGTAGTGATACACATGTAACTACTTTTACCGATCTAGATTGAGGTTGCCAAGAAACATTCCAAAGCGATGACAGATATTCCTGAACACTGTAAACCTGGTGGATCTGGTGTATGGAGTGGTATGAATGAGTGGTTTAGATCTGTTTTCACTTTCTCTGGTGATACATGCACTGAATACCATGAAGCTCTCATGGTAGACCCATTCTGGGACGTCCCTCCAACCCAGGTAACATCTTGCCCTTTGCCTCCATCTCAATTAACCACATTGCCTGTAACATCCCTCAGTGAAACCACCTCTGTTCTATTTGAAGAATCCTTCAATGTGGCTTCCATCAAGGTCAATCTTACAAACTTTCCATTCTTTAAAGTGCCACCAACACAAGTAAAATCTATCCACCTCTATCCCAGTCAATACATCAATATTTGAATTTCCTCTGACACGGGTAAAATCTCCCCACCATCCACCTCTATTCCACTATGGTCTTTTTTGATCAGGTCTAGGCCAAGAGAAAAACAAGTTTTGTTTCTTGTCTGTATGTATATTCTCAATATTTAAAAAAAAATTTCGTTCTTTTTCCCAAATTCCTTTTCCAAACCTGTGATATGCATCACACACAGCAGCAAAATGGTGTTTGTACCATGCAGTGTTTTTACTAAGGTTGGGTAGACACTTTAGTAATAGGAATGGGGAATGGGGTAAAAGTTGCATGGTTTCCAATACAGTCTACCATAATTTTGTTTGGGAACCCTGGTAAAATGACTGGGGAACCCCGGTAGATTTACCTGCTGACCATGCTGCCATGTATGTACAGAACATAATTACATAATATGCCAAAATCATAGTTCAATATTTTAAGAATACACCCATGTTACATAAGCATAGCTGTTTTTTTTATAGCCATTTGCTTTTGATTATTTTTAATCCTCTGTCAACTTGTACCTAGTTGTATACAAACAAATACCCCTAGGAAGAAAGAGGACCAACTTGTACCTAGTTGTGTACAAACACATACCCCTCAGGCAGAAGTAGGATTAATTGAATCCATTCTCCATATTGGGGGTATATCCTATTGATAGGTATGATCGAGCCTTAAAGAAAGAATACCGCATCACCACATCACCCTAGAATGAGAAACAAAATGTTTGTTTTTTTGGCCTTATATCCCAAATATAATCTTTGAAGACAGACAAAGTTGAATTTGATATAAATCAGTGCCTGGAATGTACTCATACACATTTGATTTTACTTGATTATCTTTTTATTGTAAAATAATTTTACATGACTTTATTATATTTTTTCTGCAGGCTATAGTGGTTACTATCAGTAAGTTTGTCCTGAAGCCTCTAGAACACCTTGGGGAAGCCATTGGCAAGTTTTTCAATACACTTTACAAGGATCTACCTATTCAAGTCTGGCCTATTGCTACATTTGTTCTCATTGTTGTTATCATCTTGTTCCTTATTATGATGTTTGGCTACAGTATTCGGTTTCCTTTCATTGGAGGTATTGAGGCACCCAGACACCAACATGAAAGGCTTACCAAGGAGGAACGGCTGATGATAGAAAATGCACCCGTACAGGTATATGTGAAGAATAAAACTGAGTCAAATATTATCATTATATACTATGGAATATTATGACAGAAACCCATGACTCCTGAGTGCAAGTGTGACATACTCACTTGCTTGAAAGCTTGCAGTGTTCTCTTGGGCCATGCTTTTGTGAGTGTAGTGATCAACATCGTCGCAAACCACGACCGTGTTACGGTACCGTTCTTAACGAGCCGGTCCCTACTTATTTTAAAGTGTAGTGGAAACAACAGCTCTGGTTTGTGAGAATGAGTGATCAAATGTTGTGTAAAACATCACAAACATAAGTACAAATACTTCAGCGTATCCATACTGGCATTCATGTGTCATGGGGTTCTGTTTTTATTACATGTTTATCAGAAAAAAGCAAATATCTGTCAAATTCATACCATACAATCATATGATTTTGTATGCAAGGAATGATTGTGCCCTCCATTTACATTCACATATGCAATAATATTGCAATTGCACTGCAGTGAGAATACCACTAGTATGTGTACACACCAATGCAGGTAATCACGGATATGTGATACATGTAAATACATTTTTCACAAACAAACTTCTGATTGTTTCTCAGCCTAGATCTTTTGCTTGGGTTGATTTCATTATGTCATCTCAACACTCGCTTAGACACATGCCAAACAGTCAGTTCTATATTCAAATCTAAACTCAGACTAAAATTTCACATAACAATGGCTCAACCCACTTCTTGAAATCTTTCCCATTGTGATTGTCAGATCCTGTCTACCAACTATGTTTATGTCGCACAGCTAGACTGTCCATGGTGACACCATGAATGTCATCTGAGGACAGGGAGTAGATGTAACAATGAATAAGAATTGGCAGCCCATTTTCTGGCTGATTCTGTGTTAAGTAAAATATTGAATTCAAACTTATAAGCAAGTGTTGAGAGGACACAGCTGAATTGAACCAAGTGAACAGTCTACATGTAGGTTAGCTGTCTCCATGTCTTAGCAACAACTCAAACACTTTTGAGGAAAATGTTATGGTAATTGCATTTGAAGTAGACTGCTCCAAATAACACAACTTTTCTACATGTCTGTCATTACAGATTGCACAGTTGGAACAGGCTAATGAAGAACTACAAAAGGAGAATCAGGACCTACAAGAAGACCTGCATCAGATGCAGCTTGAACATGAACATGAGGCAGAATTATTAATGTTACCCCAGGCTGGAGGAGGAGATGCTAATATTGAACACATCCAGGATGTTCCATTTAAAACTGCACGAGAGAACGATGATGGCCCTCCTAACAAGAAGTCCAAGTTAGAAGAACCTACTGGTAGTGTGCCAGTCAAGTATTGGGATCCAGAAAAGAAGACAGCAGACAGACCAAGGAAAACAGTGCATGAACCTGGTTCTCCCACCAAAAGTAATGTAAGTGAACTTTACTTTCCTGATAAAGAATTCAAGAAAGATACTGCAGCCTCCCCTGAAGTGGAACCAGACAGGATTATGAAGGTGCCAGCTGCAACAAAAAGCATGGATGATTTGACAACACATGACCTAAAATCAGATGATCAAGTCACTCCACTTGACATTCAGGAGAGAACAACTACCAGCCTGGATGAAGAAGGTAGTGAAGTCACTGTTGAATCAGCCATCCCTCCTGATGTAGAGAATATTGGCTGTCCCCACATACAAGATAGTGAAATAGCATCACTTCCTGAAAAAGATCCCACTATCCAGACTTTGAGTTCTGTGCAAGATCTTCCATCTTCAGAAGTTGTATCAAGCAGTAGTGAAGATATAGATGTCATTGAACAAAAGGTAGAGGAACAGAATTTTGACCTTGAAACCCCTAGCATGGCAGAGACCGCACAAAGAGTTGTTGATCTTGCCGTCAGTCCTGATGACCAAAACCTAGGTGCAACTGCCTCAGAGGAAGCAAGACCAGAAACAATAGGTATGGCAAGATTTGAAGAGTCTATTCTGACAAAATCAACAGAGGTGATCTCAAGATCTATCCTGGACACTATGGGTGGGGTCGATGTCTTGGAGCCATTTGGTGCCAAAAGTAGTAGAGAGCAAAGTGAACACTCAGAGTCTGATGATGACTTTGTAGTTTTGAGAAAGGAGAGCATGGATGGTGAACCTGCTACAGATTCATCACCATCAGAAGGAACTGAAACAGTAGATGATAAAGATAACACAGAACACAATATCAGTGCTCTTAGCCTGGACTAAATGATCTGTTAAAATACTCAATTATGGAATTATACTAAAACTGACATTTTGAGTACATTATTACTAAAACTAATAGTAAACAACCTTTGCAGTTGCCATGTTAATGCCAATTATGTGAAAATGAAAATCTAACAAGACTGAATGTTCATGGATTCTAGGTTCATAATATCAAATGAAAATTTCAACTTCTCGAGTCAAAATTTACAGAAAATGTTTAACCCATGTTAACTCAACAATTCAGTGATACCCCACTGCAACCTTGTAATACACTCCTGGCAATGTGTGGATGATAGCTAGTGCGTCGTCTAGTGAACGGGGAAATTTGTTGTCGTGAGTCAAAATGATAAATCTCAGTTTTCTTGTGAATCGTGTCACCACATTGTACAGAATAGGTGAATGCTATATTTTTGGTGGTGTCACAAAAACTGTGTGTCAGTCTAGTAGTGTGACATTTTGATTTAGAAGGAACATTGGTGTCATACTTGGTATAATGTTTATTTGAATGTCTGTAAAAAAAAGAGCTTGAACTGACTTTGCAACAAAAATAAATAGAAGTCTAAAAATAAGCTTAGGAACTAAAATGATTGAAAAAAAAAATTATGATTACGTCTGCATTTGTAGTTTGATAATGTTTGTCAAATGTCAGTTAAGTTTTACACAACTCAAACTTTAGTATTCAGAAATACAATAACACTGGGTTATTGGCACTTCATTGTCACCATCGGACAGAGCTGGAAGTAACTATACATACAAACAACTCTCCGATATAGAAATGAGATGATGTGGTATTAATAACAGTCTTGAACTTATACTTACATCACTGAAAAGTTATATGGAATTATTTGGAAAATCAATATAAAATGTTGTATATTATAGCTATGTCATCAACATCTATATGACCATAACCTTTTACATTGCTATGATTGTACTTGTCACCTATCATGGTAAAATATAATTTTTAATATGTCTGTTACATTGGAATCACCAAAGTTATGAAATACCACACTTTTTTAACATTCAAAGGTCAAAGGTTACAGACATGGTGAGTTTCATATGACATTTACTCGTCAATCCAAATTAAACTGGATTTTGCTAAGTGGTATTATTTATAAAATGAAATTTACATTTTAGGGGTCAATTTGTACCTTTAGTTCATGTTATGAGGTCAGGTGAGATTTTCTACAAGGACAACAGCACACCTATGTGCAAAAGAGTTAGTTTGCCTCGTAGACTGAGACTTTAGTCCTGTAAGTCCCCCGCTAAAGTCCCTCACTTCTCGCAGCTTCGCCACTCGGCTTTACAAAGTTATGGGGCGATAGTCTGGCAGCAAGACTAACTAAGACAGTGGTCACTGGATGATTTCTCCAGCATGGGGTCTGAACACCAATGACCATTTCAGCTAATGTTGATTTTAAGCATAGACAATTTCGTGTAGGGTCTATGTATTACCCTGGTAAGACAAGAGGGTCCCTTCCTGAAGGCAGGGCATTTGATATTACAAGACTTTTTGAGACTTGTTACTCTTGTCTATATTGTGTAAATAAGTGAAGTTTAAATTGTAATATTCACATCGTGAAGGTGTGATTTGGGAGCTTGATAACCTTGCAAGCTTTCTGATGGACAATACTTGTAATGAAAAATAAGTGTGAAGTATCTGTAATATTACCAATTTTCCTATATCACAAACAGCTCATGAATAAAACAAATTAAAACCAAGTAGGCAAGTGCATAATGCAATGAACTAAGTGAATTCCATCTATTTTTGAAACAGTATGGAAAATATCTAATTGTGGGATCATGGTTTTCTATTATTTTGAGGTCGAATGAACACAATTCTGGAAATGTAAGAAACGGTTTTTACACTTACTTTAAAGTGGCCATATGGATGAGAATTTGGTATTTATTTTGGATTTTTATTTGATAAAACAGCTTCACTGTGTTTTTCTATTTGAAAAAATAAAGCGAAAGAACATATTCCAAGTCCATGTTCATAACTCAATACATTGCAAAAAGATGCAAAAAGTGTAAAAAGTTTGTTATTGTACGTACAATAACAAACATTTTACACATTGTTTATTGTTTTGCTGTTTATTGAGATGTGAACATGGACTTGGTATATGTTATTTCACATTATTTTTTCAAGTAGAAAAACATAGTGAAGCTCTTTTATCAAATAAAAATCCAAAATAAATACCAAATTCTCATCCATATGGCCACTTTAATTAAAGATAGTCTCCTACTACTGTAGTAGTGTCCATCCGTTCATGAAATCATGACACTAATCCTTGCGGTTCTTTCATCAGAAATGATGACTGGCATGAGTTAAATAATACCCCCGGTAGCAAGGATTAATGGCATGTTTATTTTATTTCGTTACTTAATCAAAGTTCAGTACTTTGAGCATTTTGAAAACTTTTGACAGCTTCAGTCCTTGTGTCCGTATCCATTATTATATTTGATCATCATAAACGGAAACCATTCCAGAACTTAGATATATACTCTTTTTATTGCAATGTTTTAGTTGTCAATATTAAGCAATACAAACTCTGTTTTCAAATAAATTCAATAAACTCCATAATGGTAATGAAAGTACCATTAATATGGTGAACTTCTGTACTCTGCATTTACATTTTTTTTGGCCGAATAAATATTTCTTGCACCAAATATACTGATTTGTTGTCATACATTATTGAACCATGTCTAAGACTTCAATCAAGCAGTGAGTCAGAAAGACGAAGGGGCAGAGAGGCAAATCAAATTTGGCAGGGTAAAAAGAAACTACTGTGTACCAGTGACACATCTTTGACATAGAGGGTACACTGATGAAATTCTATATTTCCATCATCATTCCAATCCATCTCATTCAAATACTTCCCACATGATCCATAATAAGGTCATGACCTCAAAATAACATTTTGGCCAGGTATGTGTTTTTCAGTTCTATAATATACACCCTTTTTTTTACAAGAGGTGAGGTCAAACATCTTGGCTTACAGTTACACCTGCACTAGCTGCAACGGATATATATATATTATTAATATACAGCAAATTTTGCCATCAATCACACCGATAAAATTCCTAGAATGTCATGAGTACTCAATCCCTGGCAGTATTCAAATATTTCCCTGAGCGAGTATAAACACATGAATACTAACAATGGTATATCTATGTACCAGTAACATAGGGTTAATGCTGAATACAGGATATCGGTACTCGTGTCATAATGGAGGACAAATCATTGGTATAAACTTCTACATACAAGCATAACCTGTGTAACAGATAACCCAAGACAATGGCCATACAGACCCTACAAACTAAAATTACCATCTATCATAGTGTGAACAAGAGTGCAAGTTTACAGCTGCATGAGGCAGGATTCGTTGGCTCCATTACAGCCATCTGCCATACATATCTTTTACCATATGGTGCCTCTAGTGTTGTATAATCTATACTGAACATACACTATTCATTCATTGAATTACTATATTCGGTTACTTCTTTATTCAGGATGTGGGACAAAGCAACACATTAACTCCATTACAGCTATCTGCCATATCTTTCACCACAGTGAGTCTAGTGTGGTACTTTCTGTACAATATATTCACAGTTTGATGACAAAGGAATACATACAATCATACAATACTAAACTTATTTCATAATCATGGTTCACACAAGACAATATAATTCACATGTTTATTATTGAAGTGCGGTCATAAAGCGACCATTTACTTGTTCATTTATTGTCATTATCATGTATTGTACATATAGCAATGTCTTTGATAGCTAATAGGATGTAAGTGAGTATAGCCGACAACATTGCCATTGGTATTCCCTGTGTAAGTGACTTGTTTACAGACCTCCTAAACTCAGCAATGCCATTGGTAGTCCCTGTGTAAGTGACTTGTTTACAGACCTCCTAAACTCAGCAATGCCATTGGTAGTCCCTGTGTAACAACACCTGAAAACTGTTCAACCCAGTTTGAATGTCCACAAAGTAAAAATTACCAGTACTTCATTGATGCTGTTTATTCTACAGTCACCACTGGAAGATCATGAGGGTTACTTATAATGTCATCATTTTTCATTTTGAGGATTTCTATTCATTTCTTCTGAATGCTTGTGTACAGCATCAATAAATGCTTTCAAATGTTCAGGATCAGCATCCGGATAGATTCCATGTCCTAAATTGGCAATGTATTTCTGAGTTCCAAACTCACTGATCATATTCCTGACAGAGATGCCGATTTCTTGTTTGCTACTGTATATTGCACATGGATCAAGATTGCCTTGTAAAGACACTTTCCCACCAACCTGTTGTCTGTAAAAGAACATTTTAATCAGTAAAATCTAATTGTAAAATGAAATTGTATGTGAGACTGAATAGTAACAAAGCACTAAGGCAATATTGGTGTTGATTAAACACAATTAAAGGGGAAAGTGTAGCTATTTTCTGTCACAATTTCAAACAGAACAATAGCTGTGTTGCAGTGTTGTTTCAAATTTTGCTTTAACCCCAATATTTGAATCTCCCAGTCTTGGATTACTATCTTTTTACAGTGTAGTAGCCATAGGGATTGGACCAACTTTGACTGTCTTGACTGTTATCATTTTGAATTGTCAAAAATAAGTCCTAATATTCAATTCTTATGTCTCAATCTTGTGTCATTGTGTTCACATGGATTACATGACCATTCTTTTGCTTTGGAACAAGTGTTATTAAAGCTCTGCCAAACAACTGTTTTCACACCGGTCCTAAATTTAAATCTTAAACCAAATTGATATGTCTTTAATTTTGAATGCTTATTTACCTTGCAACTTTGGGTTTCATGGTCCAATCAAGGCCAACCACATCATAACTACTCTCTGATAACTCTTCAAGTGCATAGTGTGCACCCTTAGCAAAAACAATCTATTAATACAAACAAAAATATATTAACTAGAATGCATAACAGATTTGGTTTATTTTGTTTTGGCGCCTCTAAACTTATCAGAGTCTAGTACAAACACGGCCAGCCGAGTGAGTGTGTGTGTGTGTGTGTGTGTGTGTGTGTGTGTGTGTGTGTGTGTGTGTGTGTGTGTGTGTGTGTGTGTGTGTGTGTGTGTGTGTGTGTGTGTGTGTGTGTGTGTTTTGGGGTTGGGGGGGGGGGGGTTGGCCATGTATGTGTGTGGAGGGCATGTGTATATCTCTGTCTGTTTGTGCAGGTTTGTATCTGGGAGAGCATGTGTGTGGCATATGTGCACATGTATAGATGTGTGTGTATGTGTGCACACATCTTTCTGTATGTCAACATATGTACATTTGTATGTATGTATGTATGTATGTATGTATGTATGTGTGTCTGTATGTGTGTCTGTGTCACTGTGTCTATGTGTACCTGTGTATGTGTATGTATGTGTGTGTATGTATGTATGTATGTATGTATGTATGTATGTATGTATGTATGTATGTATGTATGTGTGTGTGTGTGTGTATGTATGTATGTATGTATATATGTATGTATGTATGTATGTATGTATGTATGTATGTATGTATGTAGGTAGGTATGTGTGTCTGTGTGTTTGTGTCACTGTGTCTATGTGTGCCTGTGTATGTGTATGTGTGTGTGTGTGTGTGTGTGTGTGTGTGTGTGTGTGTGTGTGTGTGTGTGTGTGTGTATGTGTCTCACTGTGTCTGGCTATGTGCTCCATGCAATATATATAGTGGCACCTGTTAATAAGAAACTCTCTTGAATAAATTGAACAGTACAACAAGCCCATTATAATGTCATTAACCTAACAACACATTTGATCTGACATCACAAGCCGACAAGGAGTGTCACTCATTATACTTAGTATCTCTACTCATAGACCATCCACCCATTTTTGTGGGTGGAGGGTCTATGCTCTACTCTACTTGCTACAGTATGGGTAGATAAGATGACCATGTCAAAGTCACTCTACTAGATCATACAAGAGTCAAGTTCACAATCGTGATGTCACTTATCAAGGATACCACGGTTTGAATAATGATGTAAACAAACACGAAAAGAACTACTTTTCTTAAACTTTCATTTCTCAGATCAGGTATGATGTTGTCATACCCCTTTCTTCCACCCCACCCCAACACAAATACAAACTAACATTGGCTTACCATTGGGACTGGTTCTACTGATTGATTCTGGAGTTTCTCCTTCACTCTTTCTGCTATTTGTCTGAGATATGGTAAGGAGAATTTACAGAAGAGTTCATAGCCTAGAATACCAGCATGTGAATCAAAAACCTGTAAAAGCTGAAACAAGAATGCAAGCATAAAGAGTATTGTCCGTTAATTTGTGATAATGATATGTTAATTTATGATGACATGTTAATTTATGATAATGACATGTTAATTCATTTCTTATTAAACAATCTATGGAATGCCTTGCCATCACCAATCCGAGCTGCTTCTTCATTCAACTGTTTTAAAAGCAGTTTGAAAACTTACCTTTTTAAGTCTTTTTAGAACTCGTCATTTTACATATTTTACCTTTTCACATGTTCAACTTTTTACTAGTATGTTTCTAATATCGGGACATTTTTAACAGTTTTAACAGGTTTTTTTGTTTGTTTTTTTTTCAAAGAGTGTATGTTTGTTGTCTTTTATGTCTGTCTGTGTTTTTCCAATCAGTTGTACGGCGCATTGAAATTGTATTCTGGCAATGTTAGCACACTTTCTAACAGCATAACAGTGGTGTCCTCAACATCTTTTACATGTACAGCATGATAAACCATGTCATTGAGTCATGTATATTCCTAAATATCAGGTTTGAATTCTGCCAATATTAAGTGATGGTACTGGAAAACAGCAACACCAGATTATGGCGGGAAAAATCGGTGAATCAAAAAGATAACTCACCTGAGCACCTGCCAATACCTGACCAACCAGATAATCCACTGTCACGTCAGTAATGATTTGCAAGAATTGGTGACTTGCTTCTGGGTGTTTGTACAACCATGCTTTGGCCTTAGAAAATGTAGTTGAGCCACCACCCTCTATACTGTATGCCATGAGAGTCCACTGACAAAGAAAATCATGAAATTAATCACACTATCACCCTGTATACAGTAAAATATTTGTGCCAGATATTTCTGGCAAAGAAAATCACAAAATTAATCACACTATCACACTCTTCACTTGTGAGATATATGTACTTCATAGTATTTTACATGGGCATAGCTCTATGGGTGTACAACTACTATTACTTACTGGTGAACCTGCAAAGCCTATAAGAGGAACTTTTCCTTCTAGTTTGTGCCTAGTAAGAGTGATAGCGTCAAACACATAACCTAGGGTTTCATTGACATCAACATTCTTCACCAAACGGTCCATGTCAGCTACAGTAGTTATAGGATCATCAAATGTTGGTCCCTGTGTGATGATAAAATATAGCTCTTTAACAATTCCACTCTTTAGAATGGAGTAAGCTATATTATTTTCGTACAGCAGATGGAAGGGGAGGGTCACCTCACTGTAGATGTGGAATACAGTCAAAATGTCAAAGGTATTTCCTAGCTCACTATAAAATAAATATGAGTAACGTGGCTATACATACTCACTGAGCATGAACATTTTCTGAAAGTTTGATATTATATGTTGTACAGTCTCAAACAAAACATATGGGATTTATACTCAGCTTGTTCTAGGCCACAACAACACGCATATATGCATCAGAATTCATTCAGATAAAATTCCATCACTTTCCATCAGTTTTTCATCAGTTTTCCCCGGAGTATTCCAAGCAATTTTGGTCATTTTCCAGGCGTGCTCTCTGTTGTCGCAAATCATTTTTTTTTTGATAATTGTTACTTTATGATGTAACATAGATCAATTTTCCCAGACTTTCCATGAGTTGATTGCATTTTCCCAGGACTTTCCAGGAGTCCTTTGCAATTCCAGGACTTTCAAAGAGCGTATGAACTCTAATATATACGTTGGAGAGCGTTCTAGTGGTTATATAAAGAAGGTAGACAGAGAAATGATAAGGGTGATTATACCTTGCCGGGTACCATCTGTACTGATAGACCTAAAGCCTGTGGAATGACAAGGATATCCGAGAAAATGATGGCAGCATCCAGGTCAAATCTCCTGATAGGCTGTAACAATATAATAATACATGGAAATATATTTTAGTGTCATTAGGGAAGTCAATGTGTCTGTATAAGAAAGTCATGTGTGAAGAGATGAAGTTTGGTATCTGGAGAAATATTATTGGTGATGACGATGATGAATAGAAGTAAGAGAAGACTTCCTAGTATGGACCCCTTTGGAAAATAAGTGCACTGAGGTTGGTGTTGAATATTCGTCATCTACGGCATCATGTTGTTGTCGTGTAGTTAGAAAGACTTTCTATCCATTTGAGGGTTATACCACAAATTGTATAGATGTGACGGGTGGGGTGTGTAGAGATGACACATTAATTGTGCTGTGTATACATTTACCTGTAAAGTGACTTCACAAGCTTTGGAAGGTGTTTGACAAACAGTAAAGAAATCATTCTCTGCTCTCATTTCTTTGAATTCTGAAATCAAAAAAATATGACAAACATTTGAGTATCTCTACCGTAACTAGGAAGACATCATTATTTATGTTGGGGGATCAGAGGAATTTGAGGAAGTAGGGTCACATTACAGGGGGGGGGGGGGGGGGGGGGGTACTCTTTCTTACCTGGTAGATATCGCCCTGCCTGTCTCATCACCAATATTGGTACTCTTTCTTACCTGGTAGATATCGTCCTGCCTGTCTCATCACCCATACTGGTACTCTTTCTTACCTAATAGATATCGTCCTGCCTGTCTCATCACCATTACTGGTACAGTGGTACTCTTTCTTACCTGGTAGATATCGTCCTGCCTGTCTCATCACCCATACTGGTACTCTTTCTGTCTTTTCACCTCTTGCTGCTCTCAGTATGAGATCATTCTTCAGTTGTGGAAAATTCTAGATAAAAGAAATCACAACAAATACCTATAAATCTAACAGCTTATAAGACCATAAGAGATACAAGAACCATATCATAAATGAACACTTCCAAATACTTGTATGTGCTGCCTTTAAATGTAAGCTTTAAGGCTGTTGGGCTAGGGCGACAGTTAAATTTATCAATAAAAACATGTAAATCCACTTTAATAAATGTATTCAGACACATTTGAGTAAAAATTAGCAAAGGGAAAACAGGATATGTACATTTCAAATAACCATAAACAATGATTATTAACAATTGACATTTGCTGGGGAGTCTAATGCACCCGCTACGACGAAATTCTCAGTATACCATATCCTGTAATGGTGGAATACGACACTCGAATGTCAAAACAGACAAAGTATTCAGAGGCCTGCTGCCAATTTCAGCTCAAAATCATAGACGGAGGGTGAGTAAAGAAATGTGATGTGTAACGTTCAGTATTAGGCTTAGTCTTGTTTCTCACTTTCATATTTATGTCTTCCATTCATCAAAATCATGCATTCTCGATATGCACATACGTACATGTATCACACATTGTTGACATGTACATATACCATTTTTTTCTGATATAACTGGCACCTATGTTTGCGCAAGAAGTCATTGATTTTCTGCATCGGCGACAATATAGCTGTAACATTCTTTACATTTGATCGATACTCAGCCATAAGTAACGTGTGTTCTGTACAATGTGCATAGTATTCATTGCATTCTGATTATTATATTGCATGTTATAGTTTATGTATGTACACACAATAAGTAATGAATAAAAAGTATTTCTGAAGGTATTTTTTTTAGGAATATGACAAAATATAATCCGCGTCTGGCTTCTTCTAGCAAAGTGTTTACAAAAAAATGATCATACATAAAATAAATATGACATGAGTCAATAAGAAAACCTACTGTGGACATTCATTTACGTGCATGAAAATATCCCTTACTTGTCATGCACACTTTCATTTTGCAGACATTGCAAGAGAAAATTAGACACTACAGCTAGGCCACAACTGTTGCTGACACATTTCAGAACAACTGTATACAAGAATGTGGAGTCAGTTACTGAATATTTGAATAACAGATCTATTCAAATGAGAGTTACGTCACTGGATGAAGTATGTACACTCGCTGTTGCTTCTATTTCTCGTATAGAAAAAACATAAACAAACAATATTTTAATGTTTTTTTTCTGATAGGTGAAATATATAAAGAACAAACTGAAAAATTTGGAGTCAATATCTTTATTTTTAACAAAATTATGAAATGTTTTTACCGAGTAAAGAATGGGAATGAAAAATAGCCTAGACAACAAACTGAACCATAACTTACATGTATACAACTATGATTCATGCTTACAAATTAATCTAATAGTGTATATAAAAGTAGTATACCTCCCCCACCCCATTATAAAAAAATTCCCATGATCAAAATCAATATTATGAAGCGGCATAACATATTTGAAATATTCTGATTGCTTTAAAGTACACATACTTGAGCAGAAGGGGGATTTTCCTGTTGCAAATTTATTTTGGCAGATCAACAACCCATAAGCACAAAAAGTGGTGCAAAAATTCTTTCGGTAAACAATACTATAATAGTTTGTTACAAATACAATAAAAATAACAAAAAATACATGTAACACTTATCTGCAAAAAATTACCAATCTGATGTGGTGGAAGCAGCTAGATTTCTTTATTTTATACCTCTATTTCCAATGCTTTGTGTCTTTTTTTTTGTTCCGGGTGATTGCCACTGTCGATCACCCGGAACAAAAGAAACAGCACAAAACGATGGAAATTGAGGCAAATAATGACATCTAGCCGCTTTCACATAAGATTTTAATCAGATTGCAAAAAATACATGCAACACTCAACATCTCCAAATTGTGATTTATATTACAGCTACCGGGTACACCCAGATACCGCTAACAAAAAAAGATTATGTGTATGCATGTGTCGACAACACAGCAGCCTTAGTAAATTATTACCCTGTGAATTCATAACGAATATTAATATTTATCGCTACATTTCTTTCCACCTTTGAGTATCACGATAAGTTACAGACCATTACACAAGTGAATGCCACGTGCAACGATTAAGGTACAAAGTGCTTGACAACTTCGGTCAGACATTACACAGTTTTAGGTACAACCATGGAAGTAGTCCATGGTACAACACTCTTTAACAGTCAACAACTTACAAGGAAAATCATTCCATTGCAAACTGTAATAGTCTTGTTTTCATTGTCAGAAAACCAGTTTATCGTGACCCTTTTGCAGCAATTTACGTTTTTTTTAACTCAATAGTTTAATTTTGTAAATTCTAAATATGATGACCTGCAAAATCATATCTACACCTCCTTTTGATCATGGGTTATACTTCCATGTTTTGACCAAGCTACACAAAATTCAGTTACGAAACTTGTGCACGTTAGGTTAGGTACACCACGTACACGAATGCCGTCTCTCGCGTTTTTTTTACGGTGAAGTTACATGTACACATACTCTGCTGTTTGAAATGTGTGTACAATGTGCTGTCCCTGCTTCTCATTGACGGAAGAACAACATCCAAATCCAATGTTCGACGCAAATCAAAATAGATTTAAGATTTACGTAACTCACCTGGTTCGACAAGGGCGCCGCCATCTTGAATAAAACTCCCTAACCACATTGAAATTTCACGTCATGATTTCATGACGGTTAAGGGGTCTTAGACAAGCAATAACAAAGGGAAAGCCAGTCATTTCATAAGCTCACGTCACCGGCATAAATTCACTTACATGGGGGTTTTTTTCAACTGCATTGTTCTTTCAGTGTTATACGTCTCAGCTTGTTCATCTAATAAATATTAATGTATGCTAAGTCCCATGCGGCAACAGCATACCACTGAAAGAACAAGAGTTTCCATTTTATGAGTTGGTATTTCTTGGCCACTAGCACTGAGCAAAATTTATGTATAAATGAAAAAATCTTTATTTTCTGGATGGCATTCCCCTATATGTTTTTCTCTGCTCCTCCTCTTTGATATACATTACCAATAATGTTGGCAACCAAAGGTACTTCTATTTCATTGCTTTATGTAATCTTGTTTGTTTTATACTATAAAATTTGGTTTGATAACAGACTTTTAAGGGCTTATGGTATTCGGCGAAACAAAACAAAACAAAACAAAACAAAACAAAACAAAACAAAACAAAATGAAACAAGATTCTATGTAGAACCTCAGACCACTATAGTCGTCTGAGGTAGAACACTGTTCAGTATGTGCTACCTAAAAGCAATGGTATTCGGCGAAACAAAACAAAACGAAACGAAACAAAACAAAACAAAATGAAACAAGATTCTATGTAGAACCACAGACCACTATAGTCGTCTGAGGTAGAACACTGTTCAGTATGTGCTACCTAAAAGCAGACACAGAAGTCTTAACACAATAAGTTATGTATCTTCCATCATCAGGAATTACTTGTACCCTACCAATACATGATGAGACATGTCAATAAAAACACACACATAGATAGACAAAAGTATTAACTTTGAACACATACTATTTATTTCTTCTCCTCCAGAGATAGTATTTGTACAGATTAAGAATACCAAAACTTAATTAAAGGGTCACAAGCTGAGTTTACACATTTTGGGGGTATAATTTTTTATGTATTCTAACATAAGCATATCTAACTATCATCTCTTATTGGCAGATTTCAAATCTCATATAAAGCTAAGCTGTGATGCACTTTTCAAACAAAAGACTCCCTAGGTCAAGCATTTTTTCCACTACAGAGTAGGATCTTACCTACTCTACAATTATCAACTTTAACTTGAAAGGAATAATAAAACATACAATCAATCCCATTTTTCCTGCATCCATTACATATATATATATTTTGACAAATGAATATTAATTTAGCTGGATATGAGGTGAAGAGGTGAAAATTGGGCTTATGCAAATGAGTAAACTTGTCTACATATATGCAGATGTGGCCTTGGAACCTGGAAGGGACTGTCTACATATATGAAGAGGTGGTGTTGTATGGGTTAAAAATAATGCATGAAAGATTAAATGACATAATTAACATGATAATACTAATTATATGTCAAAGGAACCTCTATTATGCTAATAAATAGGATAACAGTGCCAGTACTATATCAGTACCATCAAGGCATGAATTGACACTAGAATAGTTTTATGTAAGTATTTTCACTCAAGTCAAAAAAACTTAACACCCAGCTTGTGCCACATACTTTACTATTTGCATAAAAAGTCTCTCTTTCCATGCTGTGATTGCTAAAGAAATATCTGGTAATGTACAAGTTCATTTGAAAATCAACAAAACAAAACTTTCAAATTTTAACAATTATTGACATCATTTTAAAGTCATCATTGGAACACATAAATTTTGTATTCAGATTATTCACACTATTCAAATGTTTCAAGTAAAATTTAGTAATATACTAGTATGACTCAAATATTTTCACATAAATTTATATCATACGTTTTCAGGTAAACTTTACATACTGTATAACATATAATGAATTTAAACTCAAATGTCTACGAATACAATTTATATTATGACTTACAAAGGCTATAATATATGTCAAGCAGTTCGGTTTTCGAGCAATGAACTTGCGATCTGTCATTGTGATGAGGATCTCATAATCTGATTAGGATCCTTGACCAAGACAAATCGAAAGCTCAATGCAAAAAAAACTTTGAACTGCTTGTGAGTTATAACCTGTGTATTAAAGTCATTTAGTCTGACAACTTAATGAACTGTTTGGTCATCTATGTGACAATCATGGACAATTTATATCATATAACCCAACTATTTCAAATATAATTTATATCACATAAATCAAATATTTAAAATAAATTTATATAATAACTTACATAAATATATAACTCAAATTTCAAATAAAATTTATGACATCTGTAACTGAAAAGTTTTCAAGTAAACATTTACATAATAAAAGTAAGATAATGTTAACTAGATTTAGCTGGAAAATCTGTGGTTATTGATTTGCTCAATGTTCTGGTGGCTTGGGAGTTCTCTCATATATCCATTGGTAAAGTGGGGTCTAATAACCCTTGCCTGTCAAGCATGTCCAGTGTGATCTGACGATTCATCAAGGATGTCTTGAAAACATGATGGTGATCATCTTCATTTGATAAGGCACCTGTTGAGAAATCAGATCAAGAAAACTTGTCATTGTCAAATTCTAGTCCACTATTGATAAAATTTACCAATTTCTCATTTCATGGGGAAATATTTGAGATTGAACATTCCTCATGATAAAAAAAAACTCTTCCTTATGGGCTTAAAAGGGGATGTTCTAGTGAGAGGAGGAGTTATGTGGTCTTCATAAAAGTTAGAATTTGGTATGAGATCTTTTCATGGATAATTTTTTGACGGAGTGAAGCAGAGCAAAAATTATCCATGAAGATTTATCTCTTCTTGAACTATAACCAACTTAGACGTCATTAAAAGTATCACTCAGGGGCCCATACATTAGTTTGATATGCATTGTTGGCAGAGCAGCGTGTGTGTGTGTGTGGGGGGGGGGGGGGGGCATTACATAGATATTGTTTGACACCTCTCAGTGAAATGTTTTCTAGTGGAAATGACAATTGTAGCTTATTGAGCCAGGAATTATGACACTTAGATGCAAACTAACCCAACTTGTACTTAGTTGTGTACAAACAAATATCACCTAGGCAGAAAGAAGACCAACTTGTACTTAGTTGATTGTTTGAATCAGAGCAAGGTGGCCTTTCACCACTACATTATCACATATTACTATTTTAAGATTAGGTTGGACCATGTATGACATATATTTCAACTTGAGTGTTATCAGTTCAGATTTGATAAAGATGACATAATTAGCTGTAACTTACCACAGTGTTCATAGATGTTTTGACCTTGACCTTGATGCAGTCTTGCTTTTAAACCTCTGAGTTCTAGGTACATAGCTTGAAGTAACTTAATGTGCTGCATTGTGGTTTGTAAAATGTTGCATTGACTCGCTTCACTACCATCTACAAAAAGAAAATATTCCATGATCATGGACATACCCATACTGAGTTTAATAGTTGTTTTGTCTTACACGTTATGCTACAAACAATTGAAAGTCAATTTTGGTTAGAAAATTGAAGGCCCTAATCGAGATGTTTAGATGAGTCATGACTCATCTGAGATTTTTTCCCGGAAATAAGGCAGGGTCACGGCCTCGGTAGAACACTGTTGCATCAATATGAACATTTTTATTCAACACCATTGATGATGATTATTTTTATTTGACAGATAAACATGCCATTTGAGACAATAAGTATTGATATTAAAGAATTAAAATCAAAAACCTGCCAGCGTGTCTACTTTATTTTACTGTCTCCTACTAGGAGCTTTTGTTCCCAAAATTTAACAATCCAAAATCTTGCCCAAAGATTTAATTTGCTAGGCTATAAAGTAGCCTTATGGATGAGAATTGAATTGAGTTGAAACTGTCCTGTTCACTAGAGTTCATACCAAAGATATGTGTCTTGTTATCCAAAAAAGAGGAAACCTGAATGGTTTGAACAATGGAGGCATAACAAAGAGTATGATAACTAAATTTTGAAATGATATAAACATTGGAGTTTGTTATGTTGTAAAGTTTGTTAATATGTGTTGATCAGTGATTGCAGAAAAGTGTATTCTTGGACTATCATATTATCTAATTATTTATCACTTTTTTTTTTAAATTTGTTTACATTTTTTTAATCATAAAGAAACAGAAATATTCCAATTTAACATTGTCACAAACAAGAGTGACAAAGGCTGGCTATTCCATTAAAGGGCTGTGTTTTAATCCTGGGTCATTGCATTAGTGTTATCTTATCTGTGGAGCCACGAGGATTACATGGGATTATTGTTTTATTCTACACTAACCTTTTCTATAGCTCTATCAGACAGCTGTTTTTCACATGTTAATTTCAATCCTGATCCAAAGTGGGACTCTAAGATCGAACATTAATATGTCTATATCGAATTCCTTCTAATTATTTTTTTATCACTATTTCAACATTTTTTGCTTAATCTATAAGAAGCAACTTACTGTACCTTGAGCATTATGGTTTTCAAGTAATCCAGATTCAGGTAATTTTGATTTCAGTTTTTCATATGCTTTCTGCAAGAGTAAATGTCTTTTCTTTTCTCTTGATTCTACCAATTCTTTTTCCCAGTCTATGTCTATGCCAGAATCTGCTGTGCTAACAGACCAGTGTCTGTATGTTTGTTTGCAAATTGGTGACTGGAAAGGTGAGCTGTCAGAGCCAAAACATGAACGATTGTCACTTTCTGATGATGTCACAGACATACAGTCTTCTGATTGGCTGTTGAAAGGTGATTCCATTTCTGAAGCACATCTCTTCCGAGGGAAGCGGAGACCCCGTGGTTGGTGACAACCTTGTAAAAAGCTAGCCATATTCCATGATGGATTTCTGGGTGAAGGTAACGAGAGGTTTTGATGACTTGTGTTCGGCTGCAAGAACTTATCTGCGCCAGGAGACACTGACCCCATACCAAATGAGGATAAACTTTGGGAACTGTAACTCAATTGGTTTGAGTCAGCATAAGTAGTTGAGCTGGCTTTTGATTGGTTAACATCAATAAAGGGAATTTCTAGGTGAATTTTATCAGTAGGAATATCTACATATAAAATAAGAAAAAAATATATCATTCGAATTTTCTTATTTGTCATTAAAAACTTCTTATCGTTTTACCGTAAACAAAGTGTTCATTTGATGGTGTTCCCTGCTGTTCAATGCTCCCCACGGAGTTGGGGTAGTTTCAAAAAGGGCCCTTGTACAGCTATAGATCCATGCCAGGGGTAATAATTGTAAAGTGCTTTGAGCACAGAGTGGGAAAGCTCTATATAAAACTAACATTATTATTATTACTATTATTATTATATGTAACCATTTTATTGTTGCTGTTTTCTTGAGGAGAAATCTGTCATTTTTCATTAACAGATAATTCAAATAGTGAGCTTGTAGTTTACCTGCAATAGTGGGTAATGGGTTCACACCATTAAAACAATCCCTATCAAGTTGTTCGCCATTCTGAGGGCCTCCATCCTCCTGATAGCTTTCATTAAAGACTGCTCTAGAAATGATGTTGTCAAATAAACGTTAGTGATGGTTAAGATAGTTAAAAGACATCTTAAGAATGTAGTCTGGTAATAATGTGGGTGGATATCTTTTAAAGTGCACTCTGCATCTGTAACTTTTTGTCCTGGTTTGTCACTTTTGTTTGTTTGTTTTCTGTGTAACTGTAAGTAATCTTGCAACAGGTTCCATTGGGAGAACAGTGCTAATGCACTGAAATGGTGTCTGTATATCAAAAATTAATGAATAAATAAATAAAAGGAAATCATGATTTGTCTTTTTTTATTCTCTGTAAGGCCTATTAAAATTGTTTGGATCCGGTTACCCGACCCCACCTTGTTTTTCACGCCGACCCTAAACTTGAGGGGAAAATATAATATAATCGCTAAAATAGTGAAGTCTTGCATGCAAGATGCGGAAATTGACATGACCTTAAAGACAATGTAAAACTGTTCTTCCAATCAGTGTAACGGCTGTACATCTGATGAGATCGAGAAGAAACCAATAACACAGAGAACATATGGAAAACAATGGAAAACATAACTACCTGAACTAGACACTCACATATGAAAAAAAATCTACCTACCCCACATATTCTAAAATTGAGCGTAATCGGAACCACACAATGTTTTGTTTGTTAGGCCTACTTAGGCTACTGAATGGCAAAATCACATCCCGTACACTCAGTGCACTATGTGGCTACAACTTGTCACTAGTGTGCTTATGTAAATAACTGTAATGTTCATAATCATGTATTGTGAGGAAGATAACATATAAATCAATGCAATTTATAACATTTTTAAAGAAATGAACAGAGTTCTACGTCACATTTCGTTGGACATATACGTTGGTATATTCATATATGTATGTAAATTGTAACATTATCTTCATACGTCACACGGCAGTACAGTCAGTCATATAATTATATCGGTACGGTACGTGCATGCGTTACGTTTGTATTAATTTTAAAACTTGGATGCCAAATTTCCTCGAATGTGTCATCATAATGCGTGACGTAATGTGGCCAAGTGATTATGATATACCTATTTAAATCTCACGATAGAATATCGATATTCAGGCAAAATCTTCATTCGGATTTCTCGAAATAACTTGGGTAAATTTCATCCAATATCACTGCGATTTTTCAAACGCCATGAAGCCGCAGGGTTTTTACCTTTTCGAAAATTGAACAGTCTTATGTACAGTTATGTTCGCTTTTTGGCCTCATTTCATAATATGTTACGCATTCATCATGCATTATAATTTAATCTGATATTTATTCAAATGACATTTCATTACTAGGTAACGTTGTATCGTATTTGTTTTTCGCGTTGTCTAGAGTCTACTAGTAGACGAGTACTAAATGTTACTTTTAATTTTTATCAAAATGAGTACACATTGATCTTGTTCATTACTAAAAACAGACTTTCGGCGAATTTTACATAATATGACATGAGCAAATGTAAAATTCTGATACATTATGATGTTTGGATGTGAAATTATGCATATGGTAAAAGAGACAGAGCTGATAAATGAAAGCAGAAGGTGAACATAGTTGATAGCATGCCATCATGTCGATTTATTGAGTGGCGTGTTGATAACTCATCTCTGCATCTTGTGTACTTAATATTTCTCGAACTAAACTTACCTCTGTATATTAGTACAGGCAAACTTCACTTCTGGGGTTGTTGTCATGCTTTTGATTTCTTGATCCTGGAAATAAAGCCCTTCGCATGCATGTCTCGCTCCCTGTTCATCAGCCATTTTGTTGTTTGGAAATTCCAGTAGCCGTCACAAATTGATACAATTTAGTTAAAATACCATGACAGCGCGCCAGATCGAGCGTACTGTAGTGTAGCTTTACACAACAGCGGCCCCTCTTTTGTTGTGGTTTGGGGTAAACTATATTTGATTTCAGGGCCTAGGATTTTGACCCCGGCCAATAGCAATTTTTGTTGGCCACCACGACTGCAAATTTTCTCTTCAATAGCAACTACATGTAGAAAGCATTTTTTTGCCTAATAAGCTACGGATACAGCATTTTTAAATATAAACTCATACTTTAAATATGACCATTGTCTATGGAAAGCCACAACTGACTTAAGTGTGCAATTACTATTATTGTATGTGCAAATACTATGTTATTATGTGCATTCAATAGTTTATTATGTACTTACCTTAAGTTATTATGTGCATACTGTATTATTCTATGTACAGTTACTATTATTGTATGTGCAAACACTATGTTATTATGTGCATTAGATAGTTTATTATGTACAGTTACTATTATTGTATGTGCAAACACTATGTTATTATGTGCATTAGATAGTTTATTATGTACAGTTACTATTATTGTATGTGCAAACACTATGTTAGTATGTGCATTTGATAGTTTATTATGTACAGTTCCTATTATTGTATGTGCAAACACTATGTTATTATGTGCATTTAATAGTTTATTATGTACAGTTACTATTATTGTATGTGCTAACACTGTTATTATGTGTATTAAATAGTTTATTATGTACTAACCTTAAGTTATTATGTGCATACTGTATTATTCAATGTACAGTTACTATTATTGTATATGCTAACGCTATGTTATTATGTGCATTAGATAGTTTATTATGTACTAACCTTAAGTTATTATGTGCATACTGTATTATTAAATGTACAGTTACTATTATTGTATGTGCAAACGGTATGTTATTATGTGCATTAAATAGTTTATTATTCACTGTTACTACTATTGTATGTGCTAACACTATGTTATTATGTGCATTAAATAGTTTATTATGTACCAACCTTAGGTTATTATGTGCATACTGTGTTATTCTATGTACAGTTACTATTATTGTATGTGCAAACACTATGTTATTATGTGCATTAAATAGTTTATTATGTACAGTTACTATTATTGTATGTGCAAACACTATGTTAGTATGTGCATTTGATAGTTTATTATGTACAGTTACTATTATTGTATGTGCAAACACTATGTTAGTATGTACATTTAATAGTTTATTATGTACAGTTATTATTATTGTATGTGCAAACACTCTGTTATTATGTGCATTGAATAGTTTATATACAGTTCCTATTATTGTATGTGCAAACACTATGTTATTATGTGCATTTAATAGTTTATTATGTACAGTTACTATTATTGTATGTGCTAACACTGTTATTATGTGTATTAAATAGTTTATTATGTACTAACCTTAAGTTATTATGTACATACTGTATTATTCAATGTACAGTTACTATTATTGTATATGTATATCGTATTTTCCTTGGCTGAACGAAGAAAAATGTTGGGGAATAACAACTAATATTGTTATTGAATTCATTTTAAAATGTAGGTTTCATGCAAAGATTACCAGGCATATACTTATTTCTTTTTTTTTGTAAGTGACACGCCTTTCAATATTATGTCTGCCCCGTATCATGTGATAACTACATAGTAACCGACCGTTCTACATGTCATATCTAAATACGTTTCTAGGTCCGTCACTGTGTATCAAATTTAGCTGTCATTCGGCCGGAACATCTGTCAGATATTGTAAGTACCTTTAACAAGAGAATCTTGAGGAGTACTCGTCGTTGTAGGAATTAAATCTAATGCTCTCTGTCATCTTGTTACTGTTTTTTTCCAATTGTTCATGGGTTGTTGAGCTGATTACAAAGGTTGCCATGAAACTGGCCCGACTTACGTGTATCTCACTGACACTGTATCAACTAGACTTGCTCAACGGGCTTTTTTTCATTCTTTATGTGAAAAAAAAAAAAACATTTTTAAAAACACACACAACTGTATACTTTTGTGTGAAACTGATAATCTGACTAAGTGATTATAAAACAGTCGATATAGCCTTGAGACTAATAGTAACTAGGATTTTTAAATTAAAAAAAAGCTTGAGGACATTTACAAAACTAGAAGATGAAAAATAGGCTCAAACAATTCGAAGATTATAAGACTAAAAATCTCCCAAGGGACTGTGTGAACCGTGTGTTCTAGCGCCTTCCACTTCTACTGCATATCTACTTCTCGTCATCATGGCAACACTTTGCAAGTAAACATTTAGTGTGTAGATGAATAAATAGATCTAATTTATGCGATGAATTTCAGCTTTAGTTTCCCATACATTTGGGTGCATAGGATTAGGCATAGCCCCTCCACCCATGTATGTATGGTGGAGGGTCTATGGATTAGGGAACTCGTCAGTACTGTGCTATTCTCCTTCGTTAGTGACAGGGTGTTAATATTTTTTCAAAAAAGGAATGAGAGAAAGGAACGTAGAGAATCAAAGTATCATTGAAGTAGATATCTTTCTTTATTCCAATAATATGTGAAACTTATACTTCCGTTTATTACTGAAGAAGAGTATATAGTTACTTGGATTACGAATAGAGAGGGCCATGTGGAAAGACACTGTATTTACCGTGAATTTACCTTGAATTTTCGTGAGGTATGACGCCATTGAGGCTTTTAAAGACCTCTTACTGTTCTTAGGTGGCTATCAATACACGCTTTAAAATGATTAAATGTTTTGCCTTGTACGTAGCCATGTAACATGGATAGAAAACATGGAATGTCAACCATACTCTAAAGACGCAGTAGACAGTTTATGAAACATGCGTATAAAACATGTCAAATGTCACCCCATACTCTATACTCTATATCTCTGACCCCTGTTGCCCTGGCCTTATCGATCATACATGTTTATTTGCTTTGTGGTGGGTTTAGTTTGTCCAGCGTTTTGCAAAAGTGTAGTTAGTTGTCATAAATCATTTGAAAAAGTCTGCGATCGTCAACAAGCATTATATTGCGAGAAAAACAAATTGAAAGTCATCCAACCGTGTTCTTGCAGACTCAATTCTTCTCGGCCAAATAGTGTTGCATTATTGTAAATGTAGTAACACAAGGATGGAAAGGCAGTTTGATAGACATTCCAGAAAATAAACACATATATGCCTAGTAACAAGACCACACCCATAGCAACAGTCAAATAATGATATGTTTTGCAATATAACAACATCGATGGATATGCAAGTGAATAAACATTCAGAAAATGGACGCATATGTGCTTAGCAACAATGCCACGCCCATAGCAACAGTGAAATTATAATGTTCATTGCAATGATAACAACGGGTGTGGGATGGATAAAGTGGGTAAACATGCAAAAATTTGATACATATGTGCCTAGCAACAAGACCACGCCCATAGCAGCGGTTTAGGTCTAAAAAGATAATTGTTTGGTTCCGGTTACCCGACCTTACCTATCTTTTCACTGCCATCCCTATTTTTTTACGTATTCGAGAAAAAAATAATAAAATCGCAAAAATTGTGTGAAGTCTCACGAGAAATAGTGGATGCGGAAAACTGACATCAACTTAAAAAGACAAAATAAAACTGTTCTTCCAATCTGTAATTAATGTACATCTGATAGGAAGAAATAAACAACACAGAGACCATTTGAAAAACAATGGAAAACCTGTACTAGACACTCGCACATGAAAAATACATCATAACATAAAATAAAAAATCTACCTACCCCCACCTATTCTAAAATTGAACGAATTGGAACTACACAATTTTTTATTAGGCCTAAATAACATAGTGCATTGTAAAGATACGGTAATACGTGGAATGGTTATGCTTGTGGATACACATTTTTTTAAATAATTTTATTACACATGTATGCCAAGCAAATCATGTCCATGGCAACAACAAAAACAGTGGTCTTTATTAGATGTAAGATAAGAGTAATAACGTGTAGGCAAACATTGAGATACAGACACAAATGCTCATAGCAACAATGGACACACCTATAGCAATAACCAAGCAGCATTCTCTAGTGCAAAGATTACATCAGCTATTGGTGTGAACCAACTTCCTGTGACAGCATTATATCCTACCAATCAAAGTCTGACAAGTTAAATCGTTTATTATTTATACTGTACCAGTTGTGATACAACGCCATTTGGCACATTTACACGTTATATCATTTTTCTTTGTAGCTTGTTATGTAGTTGGCTCCTTTTTGTCAGGCGGTGGATTATTTCTTCGACGTAGACGCAACCCGTTCACTTGTTAACACGCTGTATCTCTCAGCCTTTAATGTAATACCATCAAAGGAAAACTTCAATTTTGGCTCGTCTCCTTGCATACATTCAAATCTACACTTATGTAACCACACAGCAACAAACAAAAATAGCTCCATTTGCGCCAACTTCTCTCCCAGACAACGACGTGCTCCCATTGAAAATACGGCTACTTTATTTGTCAGCCTTCTGTTCAATTGAGAACCATCATTTGTAAGGAAACGTTCTGGAATGAACTTGTCAGGTTCAATCCATTCTGCATCATCATGATCTGAAGACCAAAGATTCGTTATAATAGGTGTGCCTCTCGGGATATGATATCCAAAAAGTGTTGTGTCTTTGATAGTGCTGTGGTAAACTCCTAGCGGAGCCATCGATGCATGGCGGAGAACTTCGTGGAGACAAGCGTCAACAAGCGGCAGTCTTGAACGATCATCTAAAGTCGGAGGCCGATCATGACCCACAACGCTGTGCAGTTCATCGCCTAATCGTTTTTGAACTTCTGGATACACAAGCATATAGCAGATAAAGACATGGAGAGTCTTTCCAATGGTATCAAATCCGGCTCTGATGAGAGAAACGATCATGTGACTGATCTCACTAGTATGATGTATTACATCACTTAATTGAATATGAGACTTATCTCCGCGGTTTTGTTCGTCACTTGGCATAGCCTGTCGCATCAAATCTACCATGTCCATCTTAGCCTGCGGTTGAGGGTTTCGAAGATGTTCAGTTACGTTTTCTTCAATGAAAGTCAGGATATTGTGTATTTGATCTCTCCTTTGCGATTGACTGGGGCGGGATGACCAGCTTGTAGGCAAAATAGCCTTAATAGAACCAAGACCAGTCGAGCGCTGTACCTTCAACTCACCCAAAACGAGACCCCGGAAATACATATCATCATACGAGAAAGATTTACTGAAGCAAACGGTACATAGAATATTGGCAACTCCAACATGAATGGTTTCAAACGGGTCATATACGCCGCCATTACTCATACAATCTACAATTGCGAGTGCCTGTCTGGTTATTACTTCTTCAATCCCACGAATGTTCTCAACAAGACATCTCTGCAAAGCTGTGTACACAAGTTTTCGCAAGAATCTAGTTTCTTGGGAGTAATTTGAAAACACTAAGTCTAGTTTCCTGTCATGTTTCACATTCAAGTCATCAGGAAAGTCAGGTCGCCCAGAAAATGTAAGCACTTGTTTGACCAAAGCTTCGTGTAGTGCTCTATAACCATCTAGTACAACGACTGTCTGTGGTCCAAGTTTGATTTGATAGACGCTACCATATGTTCTTGCGAGTTCGTGAAGGTATAAGTACGCAGGTGGTTTTATGGAGAATAAACTACCAATATATGGCCAACCCCATGGACCAGGTGGACTGGGTTGTCGGTCGATGTTTTGTGTTCTACGCCAAATTATTGTCACTAGAACGATAAACAAGGTAATAAATACTGTCGTAAAGCCAAAGACGGTAACTGAGTTTGATATCACCAGTAACATGATGGTGTGAATCACTTGCCAAGTCCAATGGTATCAACAAGGAGCTCTGCAACAAGTAACTGTGTATAAGAATGGTTGAACTGACTGTACGTCCTAATTTCAACTCTCATTGGCACAGGTCACGTAGGCCTTTATTTGTGACGGGTCACGTGAATTTTATTGACAATCATTTAAATGTCAATGACCGTTGAATTTAGTGCCCTTTCCCCCTTACTTTGAGAACAGTGTCTCTTAGTCTCTGCCTTATCAAATATGCTAGTTATTCCTTGCTTTATATATTTTCTTTTCATTTTTTAGTATAATCTTAACATTTTTAAATACATCTATGCATACAGAAGTCCATAATATCACAAACTTACTGTCGAAACCAAGAGTCTTTTGATTAATTATGCAAGCTGTTTTATAAAATGGAAGTTACAGCCATGCCTTTATGATAGTGAATGTCACGCAAATCAACTGACAAAGATTTTAATGTCAACCTGTCGCAAATCCCGGCGCATATTCCGAATATTATTATCATATTTAATCAACCCTCAAAGAGATATTAAGATATACAAACGAATGAGCGGTTAAGAACGTAAATGGACACCTAGCCAGTTTATTTATGAACATCCAATCACACATCGCCACCTCTTTTATACTGGCTTTATTAGTTTACATTTCATTTCAAACCTCGTTTTCAAAAACTGAGATACGCAGTAGTTTCAAAGAAGTCAAAACATGGCAGCTGACTCCAGCTGTAACGTAGTAACCTTGTTGATATTTCATTCGGTTGTTGTAAGCTGTGTGGTTATAATACCGTTTATGTTCTTTACTAGAACTCGTGTCGAGGAAGGTACGTTATTTACATTGTAATTCTGTTGTAGAATGGGATTTAAATGAAGTTGCCAAATTGATCTATAAGTAGAATCATAGACGTTGGAGAGAGAGAGAGAGAGAGAGAGAGAGAGAGAGAGAGAGAGAGAGAGAGAGAGAGAGAGAGAGAGAGAGAGAGAGAGAGAGAGAGAGAGAGAGAGAGAGTGCCGCAAAATACACTTTTTGTCATAAAACCTTAGCATTTGGGTGTTTGAGACACACAATTCTTATTTGAGACACACACAATCCTTGTTTGAGACACACTGAATCCTGGTCATAAGAGCTTAGCATTTGCCGTTTTGTGCAACAATTTACTCTAAAACAGGAATGTTTTTCGTGCAAACCTAGAATGTAAAAAATGTATTAAATATATTGAATGTATTTCGTGCAAGCTGCCCGGACCGTCGCCTGGGCCTAGAATGTATTTCGTGCAACCATAGAATGTTAAAATGTAATAAATGTAAAATAGTCAAAGTACTGGCCAGAGCTCATTTATTTTGTTTTCTGCGACTACTTTCCGGTCTGGCAGCCTGGTGATAACATGCTAGCTGTCGGATATCCTGTGTTGGGTTGGGTTGTGCTTAGTCGAGGTACTGGGATGATATCAATAGTAAATAACGAAACTCTTAATATATGGTAACAACAATCTAATTATAGAACCTTCACATATGTACAGGGAAGGGACTTGCTTACGTCTTATTTGTTACATGTATGACATTCTATTGAACCTTGCAACTTTGAACCAAGACATACCGTTTTAGTTGTATTTGAGAGTAACACTAAATAAAGAAAAAATGGCCTTCAACAAGTAACAGATACAATCCGACCAATATGCGTCGAGCGGTAGCGAGGCGCATATTGGTCGGATTGTATCTGTTTTGTACACCGGCTAATTTCCTTTGTTGTGTATTGAGTTCGAATTCCAATATACTCCGGAGATAACTCATACACTGCTATCATACCACCGCAACAACAATAATAATAACAGTGTCTGCGCCATCGTGCATGTCTGCATATCTTCCGGGCTATTTATACACTCTAGCTAATACACATACACCCCCTAACAAAATTAGACACTCACTTCACACTACAAGTTCTCAAATACAGTGTCTGCTGTACTGTGCATTTTCTCAGAGGATGTTTTTACATTGGAGTTAGAAGACATACATCAATGAAGTTGGATACTCTCCATGTTCTTAAATGTAAACTGACCGAAACGTCGCTTTCGACAAGACATGCTTAGCTACTGAAAGGTTCACACACACTAACCAAGCTATTGACGTTTATTTGGTTGGGCTTTCGCCATCATCAATCATTCATTTTGACAGCTCTTTCTGGTTGATAACAAACTCGATACTTCGATACAAACATCTTCATGTTGGAGTCTATTGCGCACACAGTCAATGTCTGTCTAATATACTCCGGATGTTGACTTTTCATTACCATGTCTGTCTAATATACTCCGGGTATGGACTTTTCATTACCCGGATGGTATTTTTCATATTCTCAGCTCCCTGGATTTTGAAGCGGGAAGTTTGCGGACACCTGATTGGCTGATCGCCCGATTAATCACTGTCGCTTGACAAGTAACGCCCACGCCGGTGTACAAACACAGTTGTTTTCCCATGTTCACTAATTAGGCTGGTGGTGCTGCTGCAGGAATAAAGTCAGTTTCCCAGAAGCACTGATACCAAGAATCAAATTGAATTCTGAGAATGCCACACTAACAACGACTGTTCCACCATCCTACATGGCAGTAGTGTCGAAAAGTGTGACCAATATTGGCAATTCAGAAACATCCACTCAAACGTTAGCTATACAAGGTCGGCAAACTTACGTCGATGGAAAAGATGAAAAGATGTCAACTGAAAATGCGCCAAACACCAATCTAACATCACCAACGTTTATGATAGACACGTCTGTTGATAGAAGTCTGGCACAGTCGACCACTATAACCAAACCAGGTAACGGTATACTCCCTTATTTCAGGAAGCAATGTTGCTTGTTATAATGCTTTTTAAAAAGCCGATTCTGCTGACACACGCCTGTCACCAGAACGACGTGCAGGTGATAAGCACGACCTTTGACCTTTATGTATTGGCTGCCCGATCCTATTAAATCCACGTTTGGTACTAGTAATTCGTGTTTTTCCCAACGACCACGACTTGACTCGCGTGCGTACGCCATTTTATTTAACAAATGTGGAAATATCGACTTCTTCTTCAAAACCAATCCGCGATGATCGGATTGCTTTTGATATTTGATATGCACGCGTACACGTACGTGCCTTGGGGTTTGGACGCTATATCAGCTTTATCCATGCCAAGTTGATACGCATCATATTCTATTTTAAGAAGATGGGGGGGGGGGGGTCAAAAGTGATCTCTTCTGAAACAGATGGTCGGATTTCTCTGATATATGGACTGCGCACTCATGTGTACATATGGAATGATAAGGCATTCTTTGCAAATGTCAGAGATAAGATGTTTTTACTTTTATTATCCATAAAAATACGGAAATTCATCGTTGACAAAACATCGAAAGGTGAAAATATAAAACAAAACAAGTGTACAAATTTAAACACAATACTGCATAGAGAAATTAGGTCTACAATGATTAAATCTTATAAATCTGAAAACATTCACTTGAAATTCTTTAAAGATTTAATTGGGTAACTGTCTTAATGGTCTAAATGATCATTATTTCAAAACTGCCGGTTACGAATTATGAAAAAAATTAAATGATTTTGTTCTATTGTTGTAGGCAGTGATCATGATTGTGACCCGTTGTTCGTTCCGTTTGGCAACAGTTGTTACCGTTTTATAAATTCGTTGAAAACCTGGACAGACGCATCAGATACTTGCAGAGTGGCCCACGATGCAGACCATGTCTCCATTCATTCACACAATGAACAACTGTTCGTAGACAGTCTGATTGATAACACCGTCTGGCTTGGTTTAAATGATCTTTCCACGGTGAGTAATTGATTCTTCTATTAAAATAGAAATTTAAATGAAAAAGTACCAAATGGTATTAAATCATAATTCATTATTACAATGTTTATAACCTTTTTACAGGAAGGATATTTCAGATGGAGTGATGGTACAACACTGAATTATACCAAATGGGCTGATGGAGAACCAAACGACTATAATGGTCACGAGGATTGTGCCGTCCATTCACATTCGAGTACGAAAAAATTACTTTCAAATTTAAATCCCACCAGATTGTATGTATAGTTATACTCCTTTCTGACTCTTCCCCGTTGTTTCAACTGTGCTCTTAATTTCATTTAAGCGGGCACATTTTCAGTGGACAGGACACTTTTTACACAAAGAAAATGTCTGCATGCATGCCATTAATCCATGAAAGGAACTGTCCTCTAACACTTTAAACCCATGAATGAAACTGTCCTCAGCCTGTTAATCATTTCTATAGCACTGTCCCCAACTTGTCAACTGTTACAATGCAACCAACATGTGCTTCCCTGCCTGACACTGTGTTCTACCGCGCCTAATTTTACACCTGTGAGCTGTCATTCTGTAAAGTGTGTGTAAAAAACTGCCCTTACATTGGCAGGTCTCGAACACAGTGTAGTACCTCTCGTTCTGTACCTATCTACCCAAAGACATTCTCTATATTTTTTTTATTAAAAGACAGTCCCAATGGCCTGCCTTGTGAAAAAGGGAGTTGACAAGTCTAGTTGCAAAAAAAAAATTGAAGTAGAGAAAATGCATATACAAAGGATATAAATTATGTAGGTGTTTATATATGTTTCCAATTACAGCGTTTGTGTGCCCAGAGGGACTTACGCAATAAAAATTGAGTGTTCAAAAGAAGGGGGGGGGGCATGAAAATTCTGATGGTCTGAAAGGGGGCCCCGAAATGTTTAGCTCATGATTTGAACCAAATTAAACCTCAAGAGCATTTGTTTACCCATGCGAATGTATTTGTGTACGTGTATGCCTTCCTCTGTCTGTCTGTACCTCTCTATGTCTCTCTAGTCTCCGCCGCCCCTCTCCCTCCCTCTCTCTCCCTCCCTCCCTCCCTCCCTCCCTCCCCCCCTCTCTCTCTCTCTCTCTCTCTCTCTCTCTCTCTCTCTCTCCTTTTGTATGTATCTTTTCATATTTTACTTACATAATTATCGTTTTTATTGACAGATAAAATGTGGAACGATATTCCATGTGATCTTATGATGGCGTTTGTCTGTAAGAAACCGAATTAGCAAGTAAATCCGTACCCACAGGATTCGAAAAGGACCATTATTCGTCGATCTGAGTCAGTTAACCTAATATTCAACTCTTATATCGCACATTAATCTTTCTTAGCAATTTCATCTCTCCTTTCAGCATGGAAATATTAAAAGAATGAAACTTCCAATTCATGGTATGGATGTCTTAATACTGTGAGTAATGACATGTAGTTTTAGTCTAAGATCCAAAACAAGAAAGGTCTTGTGTAACACTGTTATCATTTTGAAATCAGATTGTTGTTGCACCTATGACAAAAGTCACAATTCAACTTAGTTGATATGGTAACGATCAATATTCCGGAGGGGGCGACATTGAAATATCTGGTTTCTATTTCATCCCAGAAACCATGGAGTATATTCCATAAGTAAGCTTATAGGCATCTAAAGTCACATTTAATTTGTTCAGCTTTTGTATTAATGTTGTGGTCGCCTATAAGGCTAGATTAAGAGGGTTTCTGCCTTTTGGGAATCGTAAGACAATGACATAAACTCCCCAAGCCCATATGCAACATTGCAACACAGGCCATAAATCCAAATTATTTCTTTATGGGTCTAGAACAACCTTTTAAATGATTGTAATGTATAATATGCATCATGCTTGAATTCTTCATCTTATGAACAAAGCTAGGCAAGGTTGATTTTGTCCCAGCTGCTTTGGTTGATGTCCAGCGAGTCTTCACTACTCTACATAGCGCGACTTTTCTAAAAAATAAATAAATAAGAGAAACAAGTCTTCATAAAAGACACAACCCCTCAAATATTTTACTTCTAATAGTCAATGGTGGTATGCTTTGAAAGAAATTGGTGGCATCAAATAATGTGTCTGTGATATAAAATAAGTGGCTTTATTTTAATAATGAGCTCGTGAATGTCAAAGTCAAGGCCTTATAGGAAAGTTTCCAACTGATGATAAAGGGGTAGACACTTGATAAAGTCTCTAATATGTATTAAATTGTATTTGAGTCATGGAGTAAATCATGATTGTTAACTACAAATATGACAGCCATTCAGTAACCAGATATAAACTGAATGCCATCCGTAAGGTCAAACCTTTGGATTGTTGTTCCTTCATGGCTTGTCGCAAAGAACAATTCTGTGCTACCAGACATAACATTTTATATATCCATTTAGTTACTACATCAATACAATGTAGCTTACACTCTGAGAACTCCTTACGACACATTATACATATTTGCTTCTGCAACAGTATAGTTTGACGGCACATATGCAATGAGGTTCAATACAATTTTCACGTCATTGAAGAGAACTCTAAAATCTGTGATGTTTAGTTTATTTGCCCAGCAGCTTAGCCTGCTTTATGGCACTTACGGTATATTCCATCCAATCTCTCATACCAGTTTACTGACCCTCCTGAGATTTTACATGCTAGGTTTGTAAATAAACCAATTGAAACAATACACTTTTACTCTTGGTATGAATGTTATAAAAATAAACGAGTGTAGCACATAGAGAATGTGCTTTACTTGAGTGTTACCTGTTACATTTGGTTCAAAGAGCCACAAATCAAGCGTAAAATGTTTCAAGCCCTCGCCCCTTCAGACCATCAGAATTTACAAGACCCACGTTCGCACGCCAACGTCCCCCACCTCATTTTCTCCTCAGCCAAATTATGTCGTTCCTAGTTTCGGTTACCCAGACTCTCATCGCTGGGGGCTCTTCTACGAGACCATCCAGACGAGAGCCTGGGAAACCACGTTCCAACTACCCCGGCCGTCACACAGTCCATGGATGTATTTCTCACTAATACATCCATACACAGTCTAAGCCCCAAAAAGGCCCGTTTGTTGTACTTAATATATATCAGTCGCTTGAGAAGTGACGTGGGACGTGAAGTACTCCCAATGATGCACTGCTCCAGAGGCTACTGCCTACTGGATAGTTGGAACGTCGTTCCCCAGACTCTCGTTTGGGGTGGTCTCGTAGGCAGAGCCCCAAGCGGCGAGTGGCTGGGTATCCGAGACTATGTCGTTCCCTGAATGAACAGGTTGTAAACATCAATTCAAGGCTACAACAACAGAAATAACATCTCACTAAAATGTCGAACGAGATTAACACGGTGACTATCTCGTTCACCTTTTATATATAACTTATCTTTAGTGCCAAAAGGGTCAGACCTATTACATGTGCATCCCCGTGTGTAAATATCAACATAAAAATTCAAGTCTGAACAGCTAGAACCAGGTGGCCATAAAGTGTCAACCATTGGTAAATAATAAACATTAATTGATATTTACCAAGCTCTGAGTATGTATATTCAAAGTAGTTCCCACACGTATACCAACGGTTGAGGTTGAACAATCACTGGTCCCCGAGCACTCAGGTCGCGTCACTTACACGTACTGGAGTTGATATTGGCGGGTGGAGAATATCATCAGACAGAACATTTGTAAAACGGGATATCATGACGGACAAACGGGCTCCGATATTCGTAGAGGAGTTGGAAGATACGCCTGTAGTAGAAAGCAGCCACGCTCGACTTGAAGTTCAGTACGAGGGCCATCCAGAACCGGAGGTGACATGGTTTTTCACCGATGAAGATGCGGAACCTGAACAACGCACACAGATTCGCGAAGGAGGGAGATACGAATTGGAATTCTCAGAAGATGGTGGTACTTATTCATGTGCTTTAATAGTTAAGGATGCCGTAGTGGAAGATATAGGGTTTTATACATGTCGTATAGAAAATGAAGTTGAATGTGCTGAATGTACTGCTGAGCTTGGCGTAGAGGAAATACCGTCATGAAGTGTCTATTCCCAATAGAAGTGTGTGTTTTGTATAGTATGTGATGAAATGAAGCCATGGTACAGAAGTGTTTCAGTGTATGATGATGGACATGAACAAGCCATTTAACATTTCTGTGTCGTCGTGGTCATAGTTCTTGTACCTCTTTAAGCTTTGCACTCAGTTCTAGATTAGATAATTGTAGCCTTAGACCCTAACATTTAGTGATCGTTTGCCAATCAACCACTTCACCAATATTGACACCGATCGCTCCCGTCCTCGTTGACACAGTCGTCAGGCTTTCAACCCCTGACCGACTTTGGTCGAGTTACATTTGAAATCATCATTTGAAGCGGGGAAGACATGAGACGAAAAAAAACACTGATTTCAATTGGTTCTCAAGAGAGCGCAATAGCTACAGTGGAACATGACTCTAGTTTGCGTGACAAATTTACCTTGGTATCACGTGACTTAAACGATACTTTAAACCACCCTAGCAACGTTAGCATCTTTGTGCATTATTGCATTCGACTTTACTCACTTTGTATATCTCACAACCTTTGTCCCTCGTGTATCAGGGGCAGTATGTTGTACACATTACGTCAATGATGTATTATATTAGACAGAGGGACAAAGTCTATAAACTTTATTATTTTTGCATATTGAAATTTATCATCAAAACCCACTAAACTATATTGACCCATGTCTATAACATAACTAGTATTATGGATATAGACGGCATTCACATATGGTACCATTGAAAGTGACGTCATAAAATGACATACCAAATCATTCGCCATACCATGACCACGCCCATTGGCGAATAATTGACCACCTGTATTATATACTGTGCGTTGACTCAGAGTAGCTTTTTAACACGATGTGGTATTCTGTATATTTATTTTGTGCACCGACATTAAACAATTTGGGCCTTACTTTAATACAATATTGGACGCGAATGTTGCCATGGTATATTCTCATGGGTAGTCTGATGAGTCTTAGAAATTGCTCCGTGAGTCTGAAGAAGACATGCTTCGAATAGGCCAATTTTAAATCCATTATATCTAAGATTTCAAAGTTACAAAGTTGGGATTCAGAATCTACACAAGAATGATTTAATTTTCATTTTATATACATGTAGCTCTAGAGCAAAGTCTGTAACATACGCCGCGTGAGGGGCCCTCTATCTTCTATTGGCCTACCGCTCTCACAAGACCGATGAAGACGGAACGACAGTCTATGCTAGTGAAATAAAGGTCAAATTATTTCATACTCTGTGTGTGCTTTTATTTTTGTACCTTCGTTCATGGTCGAAGTCTTTCTAGTAATAGTAATGAGCCAATCGCAGATTTGAGTGTTGTTTCGGCCGGAAAACTTGTCACCAAACACTTGTCACTACTCGCCTAGCGACTCGTAGTGACGAGGCCCCTTTAGGGCACGAATAATTTCCTTAGCTTTACGAAGACAAATATTGGGGAATAGTGACTAATTGTCCTATAATGTTTACAGTAGATCTTTGTTCGTCAAATTAAGTTGACTTCATAAAAAGAGGTGATATGATAAAGAAAGCATTTCATCCGAAAAATTAGTCAATATATTTTATTTGATATTTCAATATTTGCATTAAATCATCATAATTTCTGTTGTCTTGAGTGTATCTGGACCGCAAATAACGTTGGTGGCGCACCACTACACATATCATGGTAAATAGCGGATTCTTACGGTGTGGACTACCGCCTATGACTGTAATACTTCAGATATTCACATCACATGACAAATATTATTGTCGTGCGAGTTGTAGTGATTAATATTCTATCGACGTCAATGTCTAACTTGAAGAACACTTGAAAAAAATATTGCAACTTTTGTACTGATTGTCATCAACATTGAGAGTTCTCGTCAAAAATACACGACACGTCATGATAAATTAACATAAAACTAATACATTGTCATTTTAATGATTCTCACAAACCAACGCACATTTATTCCGTTTATCACAACGAAAAATAATCATGGTGTGCATCGAACAGTGCCGTACAGGGGTCTGTAGTTTTACCGCAATGTTTTTCAATTAATTACCATTGTTGTCATGGTTTCATAGCCTCGATTATAAACTAATACTTTTGATGTCATTGGAACTACCGATGTTGTTGCTGTCGTCATCATCAATTCACTCAAACAGTGCCCTCTAGTGGCAATATATAGGCCAGAGTGTGGACATTCAACTAGTTTTACGCACATTTTGATGTTACGAGTCTGATCACACCCATTTTGTGCAAAGATTGCAAAGATGCAAATTCTTCATCCCAACCGTGCACACTCTTTTCATACTTGTTGACTTTGTGTGACCATGCGCCGTAATAGTGATGAGGGACCATTTTCCCCCTCGAGTCAGTTGGAAAGGGATAGAATCCATAGACTGTGACGTCATCACAGAGGAGGAGAGCTGTTAGTACAGTCCGTATGCCCACAGTTGGTAGCCCTTCAAGTTTTAGAAATCTGTTAAAGAACAATAGCAGGCATCATAAGATTTCATATACATGAACACATGTCAGTGAATCACATATAAATTTCTTTCTGCTTAAAGCTAAATCTTTGGCGTAGTTTTCCGACATCTTTGAAGAAACTTTTGTCCAGATTTGCCGAATTACGCATTCAAATGAAACAGTGTCAGTATTAGAATGTGGAACAACACTCCTCCCACTGTAACTGCAGTAACTGAAGCGCAACACAACGACATGGTAAGAGCGCAAAATACAATTATTGCAGCCACCCTCGCTTGTACGTCTCTCTCGCTCCGAGGCTCTCTCTCTCTCTCTCTCTCTCTCTCTCTCTCTCTCTCTCTCTCTCTCTCACTCTCTCTCTCTCTCTCTCTCTCTCTCCCTCCCTGCCCCCCTCCCTCCCTCCCTCCCTCCCTCCCTCCCTCTCTCTCTCTCTCTCTCTCTCTCTCTCTCTCTCTCTCTCTCTCTCTCTCTCTCTCTCTCTCTCTCTCTCTCTCTCTCTCTCTCTCCCTCCCTCTCTCTCTCACCTAAAAAAGTTTAATTTCATCACAGCCTCCAAATTGAAAAACACTATTGCCTACCTTTTTGTCAAATTTGACAAATTTCCATACCCAGTGTAACCCATTCTGAAGGGAAGACGAAACTTAGTCTGTAAATTATGTACTACATATTGTAGCATAGGACGAGTGCATCTGACGTCACTCATAGATTCAGGATACCACACAATGGTATCGTTTAGGTGTCGCATTCGGTGGAGAGCGTCTTTCTTTGTAACTTCACCGGGAAAGAAATTTTTATTCCCTTTCGTCATCGAGTCATACATACGTACACATATCAGTTTATTAATAACGGTGATATTCGTCCTCAATCCAACGTCTCTAATATGAGATTCGATGTCCGCGACATTGAAACGAAAAACAAAGTCATGATTATTGATGTGTTCACCACATTTACTGTTTCGTAATATTCCACCGTTGCCAACTACAGCACACGATTTTTGGAGAGGTAGACTGTATGTTTCACTTCTTGGAACACTGTTCATGGAAATATTCCTAGATAGAGGAAATTCTTGGTAGAATTCATACACACCACTGCCAATCTGCCTTTCATATACCCGGATTAAGTTTTCCGATTCAGCAAGACTTGATAAAGATTTCCTGTAATAATAAAATATTGTTGATTGCTATCTTTTCTATTGACAAGCAAATTTACATAAAATATTCTCTGTACTATCCTTATATTTACCTTTGGTAATAGTATTCTGAATAACGCCCTTTGTCTACATTGAATTGACATGTGACATGATTCATTACTGTACAGTTGCACTATTTCACAGAAAAGATAAACTAATGAACATATACAGATGTATTGGTGTGACTAACATGGACAGAATCAACAGTTAGTTGTTACCTGTAGACAGTTATCGGGAATGAAATATACACTGAGCTTGAGTCAAATTTAGGATCCTGACTACAACCTTCATAACCAATCAAGTTATGTCAAATTAGATAATCTCAAGTTCAAACAATCTTTACTACCAATCCTATCTCTTCATAATTGACCAATCATGTGAAGGTCGATACCAAATTCGTGCCAATATGTATGGAATGTAGGAAAACCTATATAAGCCCTTATTTCTGTGTGATCTGTAGGAGTTTTGTTAGATGTCAATAAAGTACGAGTGGCTGTTCTTATAGTACTTGGTTGTCTGTGGACATCATTCCTTTCCAGAACCTGTTTCTAAACAATCGACCTATCCCACAACAGTACAGGTATTAAAATACCACTGGGTTGGACAAAACGCGTTCAGGCACAACGTTAGCATTGTGATCATCTAATTATGACTAACTCCGACAAAAGTAGTCCAGACCTGGTCCAAACGAAACTTATCACATGTGCCTTGCTCTTTGGACTGACCATGAATTAAAGCCGGAGCAAATAGTCCAAAAATGTGAGCCCTGAAAGAACAATTTTTAATTCTAGTCCATAAGACAAAATACCAACTTACTTGAAACGTATCAGCAGCGATGTTTGGTTGCCACATTTAGTGTCTGTACAAATGAGTTCACTACCCGAAGTGGCATGGATAGGCACACCGTTGTTAAGAGACTTTTTCTCTACACTTTGGTCGAATGAACGTCTGTAAATAATGTTATCATTAGAACGTTACTAATTACAAATTACAATAACAGGCATAACTCGACAATTATCCTGGCTACCCGCATCATTGTTAAATTTATGTTTTCCGTTCATTCGTCGCCTGTGGTGTTGTCCTACAAATGTTACCTCGATTTACATATGTATATATTGGTGTTAAGGGGCTACATGGACGATATTCTTATTCCGTAACACAGCCCTACATTTGCTTAGTATTAGAATACTTTTGAATATACAACAACAGCAGTCCTGATAAAGAATTATATTGGCACGCGATAATATTTTGGCGAGTAAAACAAAACGCCAGGGAAAAAAATCATTTTGATTGTGCTCGGTAAATGTGTTTGGAGAATTCGCAATGTACAAAACTACTGTATACTATTGAATGGAAACATTACAGGTACACTTACTGGACTTTCTGCTTCTTAGAGATCAACGTGTAAGGATAGAATACTCCAAGAAGTGAAATCGACAAGATTATGCTGACGTAACAACACCATACTTGTCTGTTTCGTCGAGTCATTGCTCATTTGAACTTGGGCATTACTGGAAACCATAAAGATGATTGGGTGAAGTCAGACCATTTCTACTTGTGTACCTGGAACGAATTCAAAATATTACTTGTAGTCATGCATACTTGTACATATCTGAACATCGGTCGTGCTGTGATATTATAATACTAGCAGTTGTATAGCTGTTTATCGGCCAGTGTGTGTGTGTGTGTGTGTGTGTTTATGTGTATGTATGTATGTATGTATGTATGTATGTACAGTATGTATGTATGTATGTATGTATGTATGTATGTATGTATGTAAGTATGTATGTATGTATGTATGTATGTATGTATGTATGTATGTATGTATGTATGTATGTATGTATGCTAGGCTTTAGAATGTTTTTGTCACATAACACAACTAACCTTTTTTGACATGCATGTCCGATGTAATGTTACGATCACATTTATTGAGTATCTACCTACAGTCCTAATCTAGTTTTTTGCCACCTGTTGGATTATCAAGAATCCTTTTATCAGGGTCGAATCAGCAATAGTAAAGAGGGGTGAAAAAGAAAGTAAATTGTAAATGAGAGAAAAAGTATGCAGAGACAATAAAAGTAATTGTAAATTGTTACGTGAGACCTTTTGCGTCGACATATCACGTATGTGAACTTTGGCAAAAAATAGACAAGAAATTTAAACTTGTACACGTGTATTTGAGACCTATGGGCATTCATTGTGATGTGGGCATCTTTATTTACTAAACATGCCTCATACAGGAAATCGTGGTATAATAATAAACACTGTACACGTATGTGAATACCTACTATTGCTATGCCTTAAATCAATATTGCATGTGTGGCCTAAGACCACTACGATAGAGGTCTGAGGTGTGGCCGAGTAGGGAACTGTAAGGCTTACTGTTTACCTTAGCTAGTATACGTGACGAAGTCTATCTCAGACTTGATTCATAGAATTAGGGACAAAAATCACACAAGATGACTTTCTATTTTATCATACATTTCGGTATTGACCTCAACATTTCGTGGAAACTATAACAAGGTATCGATGACATTGCAAAATATTACGCGATCTGGTTGTTGTTTACTTACCACGACTAGTGAAAGTGATTCGTCGACCAGGGCGACCGAGTTTGCGTACCAGTGGTAGCCTAGTTGTAGCGTATCTTGTCCATTGATTATGAAGACATGGTGCCTGGGAGATTGGGTCAGTTGGATTGAATCTGTGATGTTACTTTCAACTGGATATCTACGATATTAGAATCGCGGGTATATACTTGCCGGGGATATGCCAAACAGCTGATGTTGCATATTACGTAATCAACAACGGCAGCGTAAGTAGCGCATGGAATTGACGTTGGTGGCGCTATATAGTACCGCGGTCACGGTATCATTTCAGTCAGAAATAATTCTCTGCACAGCCTTTTTTTTTTGGACTCTGGAAGGGCAAACCCATGCTTAATGCCAAATACAGAAACAGATAATTCTAGTACCGGCATTAAAGAGGGAGAAAGAGGTGATTGAGGTATTGGTCAGATGGATGAAATCAAACATTCATCACTCAGTCATCGTAAATATGATTTATGTTCATTTATTCCCAGAATGTATAAAATTAATATAAATGATTACACGCTAATAGGCAAAGGGGATAATTAGAGGTAGTTGAATAGCAACTAATCAAGTCCAAAACCTGTAAACATATTTTCAAATTTAGACAAAATGTTATATCTAGGCTGTTCCAAAACTGTATATTCAGTTACAATAATATAGATACAGTCAAGAGCGCATACATATAAATTTTCATACATGAAAGGATATGAAAAGAAATTAACAAGTTGTCTACTGGTGACGAAACTAGCTGGAAATTGTAGATATTGTTTGCATTCCGACCACAGTGAATATTTCTTATATCTACTGGTATGCTATTCTAAAGTTTAAAGTTTGAACCTACAAACTTACTGGTAAATTGTCACGTCATATGCTTAGCCCTATTGGAATATTTAGATCATTCCTGGTACTTTGTGTAGCTCTGTATGAATGATTAATTGGAGTGAAAATGTCATGAAATGTGTGAGATGTGTTCTTGTTGAAAATCCCTAACTCTAGTTTGTTTTATTAATAAGCTTAACTGTTCAAAAATACAAAATGTTGTTTCTGAGGAAGCTTTCAAGTCACTAAATATATTTATACGCCATGAAAGCGATGGACGTATGACAGCATTATTTTCTAATCGCAACAAAACAAAAGATAACAGCCAGGGTTTTTATGGGAAGCGAACCGCTGATCCTGAGGAGGAAGGCCAATGTCCGACCTATATACCAAACCACAGACTGTCTGTTATCCACAGATTGTGTACAAGACAAGTACAGTAAACGTGAATACGATGAGTCTAACAAGATTATCCCTTTAGTCATACGGACTTCGAACAGAGGTAATAAACATTCCTTGGTAATGAAAACTAGAATAAGTTGTATGTGTGCCCTTTGGATATTTGAAGTACCTACATGATCAACCTGACTATGAGTCAGAGTCACGCGTCATGGCAGCTAGTTACCGAGTAATGTCTCTACGCATAGACTAAAAGTGTGTGTCGGGATGGGATGGGTGGGGATATGTTTGTGCGTGTGTTCGTTTTTAGGTACATGTATGCGTAAAACGTTGCAAAACATATTTTGAAATGAAAGTATAAGAGCATTGCTTGCATTTAAATGTAAGAGTTGTGGCAACTTGACTACAGTAAAAAATGGTATAATTCTTTAAGTTAAATTTTATTAAAATTTAATATATAATGCATTTAGAGGTGGATGTACCCCTGGCGTTATGTTAATTGCCCCTTTCTCTCCACCTCTATTGGTACACCAGTGTAGAGTGTCATTTACATACAACTGCCTAAAAGGTAATACGGTTTCTGGTACATCGTGTAGATACGTCACCAGTTGTTTACCGGTATAAACCGTGATGAGGAATCAAGGTGGAAACTGGAGATACATTTACACACGTGAAAGTAAAGATACGTTGGCTAGGTGGATAATTTGTGGGTGACAACAAAATCACTTTCAACGACTGCATCCCGTGTGCCCGTCTCTGGTACATAATTTTTTTCTGGACTTCACAAAGTCCTTGTTCATTTTAATGGTGTAGTAAAACGTTAACTATGATAACGTATTAAAGTTCAAAGGTTACCTGATTTCAACCTCACCCAAAACACACAACTGTGACTAGCTATAACATTTGAAAAAGATCGGTGTTACTGGTACCGGTATTTCACTTCTACCACAGCAGGTGAACGAATCATAAATTACCTAGCCACGTCGACAAAATCGGTGAGAAATTTGTTACTTTTTAAATTTAAATTCGCATTTTCGTAGTTCCAATTTTAATATAGAAAAATCATGTCATGTTAACCCCCGGTTAACCCTCATCTTTATTTATCTGATGTACTCACATTCCAGCATACTGTTATTTATGTGTATTCATATAGCGACGCGGACGTTTGGTGTGAGTGTTTCGGTAGCAGGTCACTCAGTACAAAGTGAAGGGGGGGGGGGGGTAGAAACGGCGGAGGAATTGGCACAATTGTAGTCACCGTTTTAATTAGAGGATTAAATGAACAGATTTTCCCTTGCCATGACTTTGTGGGTTACGCATATCACCGCTGAGTTGTCAAATTGAGCTCTACTACAGGTCATTTTCATGTAAATTATGTCTGTCTGTCTGTCTGTCGTCTGTCTGTCTGTATGTCTGTCTGTCTGTCTGTCTGTCTGTCTGTATGTCTGTCTGTTGACGATTTAGTCGCCATGGTTGATATCATGTATCGCATTATGCTGCACGAATCATATTTTACATGCTAGACTCGAGTTATGAGCATTTATAAACAGACATAATCCGACTATTGGTAGCGTCTGTAGTTCATTTTATCTACATACCTCTTGTGTGTATAATTCGGGGCTGTGCATGGATGTTCTGGGTCTACGGACAAGGCTTAACCTAAGTTCGCAGTTATGTTTTAGACAGTGACGTAAAGGTTGTGGCATATTACTAGTATATTACATAAGACGTCAGGTGATCACTAATATAACATTGGGAGATATTCAAGGGCGATTTTGATAATGTGATGACTTTTTAATGGTATTTAGACATTAATATAACCGTATAAATGTATACACTCATTGAAACACGACACAATTTAAGATCTACTTGTTGTTGCTGCTGCTGCTGTTGTTGTTGTTGTTGTTATTGTTGTTGTTGTTGTTGTTGTTGTGGTGGTGGTGGTGGTGGTGGTGGTGGTGGTGGTGTGTGTGTGTGTGTGTGTGTGTGTGTGTGTGTGTGATGGGGGGGGGGGTTCACGGTACTGTAAAGAATCGGTAAAATACCAGTTGAGGTCAGGTAACCAACGTTCTTATCATCTCGTACCATATCGTACGTTGCATTCTGGTTGACACGTTGCTCTATGATTCTCCAAGGCATGACATCGTTAGTTGCTTAGGAAAGCAAAACAATGTAAAGATAAAAGAATTAAGTCGTGACGGGGTTCAGATGAGGTTGACTCCTATTGTGCCGTTCCCCATTCAACTTGTATTACCCCAGTACATTAAAGTTGTATTCAGTTTGCACGTTGAGCCTAATTCAACATCAAGGGTATGTGTACGATATATATAAACATTCACCTAATTACATTTTCAAAGTTTTGTATGACTGTTTTTAGAGCGGTCTCCTCTCTTTTTGTCTGTGTCTCATCATGAGCCCCACCCTCAGTCCCACTCATCGTTTCCCTCTGTCCCCCTACCCGCCCCTGTCTATTCCCCATTCACTTTGTTTTCTTGTTCGTCTCTAAAATGTTACATCCACATATCTGGCACGACCAGTATGGTTGAATCTCTTCCCTCTTCCCATGTGGGGATATTCGAGCGCCTTCTCTTCCATTCTCTCATTGTTTACATCATACAAAGAAAGCGATCTACTTTCTCAGGTATTACGCCTATACACGTTCAAGTTTAAGTTAACATCAGCGCATTCCACAAATTATAAGACGCCTAAGCTACAAGTTGAAAGACTTATTACACATATGACAAAATTGAGATTTGGCTACGTCCACAATGACGTAAGATAGAGCATACTCTGAAGGGGAAACTAATGATAACCAAGGTTATACTGGGTTCATCTCGCTGGAGTTGACGCTGGATGCTTGGTAGTTCTTTAGCAACCAACGTAGACACGCCTCGGAAATATGAAGGGAAGCTGGTGAACCCCAATATTGTTTTATTATTTCAAGAGGAACAGGAACAAGCTTTCATAATGCAAATTGGAGAGATTTTAACTTTGCCAAAGATTAAGGATCAGTCCATATCAAAGCCTCCGTCTTTTCAACATTAACTAGCAGAGAGAATTACTAGGACTTGACTCTAGGCTAAAAATGAACAGGGTCGTGCATCAATTCATATACGGACTTGATACACGATAGAACATATTACTTATAATAACTTAATCGATGGTCGAACCTTTCATTACCCTCAAAATTTTATTTCAAAATTCTACTTTATTAGATTAATATATATATAAATTGCAGTCACCGAAAATAAAAACGCCACAGCCTTTTTAGATAGATGCATAGAGAAACGCACGTATAGGGAGAATGCGTGTGTGTGTGTCTATGTAGCATAGATTGGTTTCGTACGTGTGTGATAATGTGTAAGCGTATGTGTTTAGACGAATCGGTGAGGAAGTGAACTGGTGGACATGCAAATAAGTCATCCAGTCAGCTGTTTATTCTGTCAATAAGTTCAACGAGAAGTGGTTTTAAGTTAAACCATTATGTAAAAATCATAAGAAAAGCGGTTGGAGTATGCCAGCCACACAGCCAGTCTAGTCAGTCACTCGGTTCAACAGCATTTTGTAAAGTAAGTCGTCCAACGGTCTAGAACATCTCATTCAACCAGGCATTTCCAAGGATTAACAAGAACTACACTGCAATATTACGTTATATATATATATATATATATATATATATATATATATATATATATATATATATATATATATATATATATATATATATATATATATATATATATATATGCACACATATTATTACATGTATTTGATTTTTATATTTCAGCCACAATGATGTCAGCACACGATGAAGAGTTTGAACTGACAGTTCAGATTCCTCCAGAGGTAGTTACGCCGCCAGGCGGTAATGCAGATCTAGAACCTCCACCAGGTTATGACACTCTCGGTTTCGACAGTAAGTTTGTGATGTATGTGTGTATGTATGTATGTATGTATGTATGTATGTATGTATGTATGTATGTATGTATGTATGTATGTATGTATATATTATATATATATATATATATATATATATATATATATATATATATATATATATATATATATATATATATATATATATATATATCGTGTTTTTCCTAAAAAATGAAAATAAAATATACAAAGCAAGGAATAACTCGCATATTTGATAAGGCAGGAATTAAGAGGCACTGTTCTCAAAGCAAGGAAGAAGGGCAGGAAATTCAACGGTCCGTGACATTTTTTTTATCTCCACGCAAATGATTGTCAATAAAATTCACGTGACCCATCATAAATAAAGGCCTACGTGACCTGAGCCAATGAGAGTTGAAATTAGGACGTACAGTCAGTTCAACCCTTCTTATACACAGTCACTTGTTGCAGAGCTCCTTGTTGATACCATTGGACTTGGCAAGTGATTCATACCATCATGTTACTGGTGATATCAAACTCAGTTGTTACCGTCTTTGGGTTCACGACAGTGTTTATTACATTGTTTATCGTTCTCCTGACAATAATTCGGCGTAGAACACAAAGCATCGACCGACAACCCAGTCCACCTGGTCCATGGGGTTGGCCATATATTGGTAGTTTATTCTCCATAAAACCACCCGCGTACTTATACCTTCACGAACTCGCAAGAACATATGGTAGCGTCTATCAAATCAAACTTGGACCACAGACAGTCGTTGTACTAGATGGTTATAGAGCACTACACGAAGCTTTGGTCAAACAAGTGCTTACATTTTCTGGGCGACCTGACTTTCCTGACTTGAATGTGAAACATGACAGGAAACTAGACTTAGTGTTTTCAAATTACTCCCAAGAAGGTAGATTCTTGCGAAAACTTGTGTACACAGCTTTGCAGAGATGTCTTGTTGAGAACATTCGTGGGATTGAAGAAGTAATAACCAGACAGGCACTCGCAATTGTAGATTGTATGAGTAATGGCGGCGTATATGACCCTTTTGAAATCATTCATGTTGGAGTTGCCAATATTCTATGTAACGTTTGCTTCAGTAAATCTTTCTCGTATGATGATATGTATTTCCGGGGTCTCGTTTTGGGTGAGTTGACGGTACAGCGTTTGACTGGTATTGGTTCTATTAAGGCTATTTTGCCTACAAGCTGGTCATCCCATCCCAGTCAATCGAAAAGGAGAGATCAAATACACAATATCCTGACTTTCATTGAAGAAAACGTAACTGAACATCTTCGAAACCCTCAACCGCAGGCTAAGATGGACATGGTAGATTTGATGCGACAGGCTATGCCAAGTGACGAACAAACCCGCAGAGATAAGTCTCATATTCAATTAAGTGATGCTTTACATCATACTAGTGAGATTAGTCACATGATCGTTTCTCTCATCAGAGCCGGATTTGATACCGTTGGGAAGACGCTCCATGTCTTTATCTGCTATATGCTTGTGTATCCAGAAGTTCAAAAACGATTAGGCGATGAACTGCACAGAGTTGTGGGTCATGATCGGCCTCCGACTTTAGATGATCGTTCAAGACTGCCGCTTGTTGATTCTTGTCTCCACGAAGTTCTCCGCCATGCATCGATGGTTCCGCTGGGACTTTACCACAGTACTATCAAAGACACAACACTTTTTGGATATCATATCCCGAATGGCACACCTATTATAACGAATCTTTGGTCTTCAGACCATGATGGTGCAGAATGGATTGAACCTGACAAGTTCATTCCAGAACGTTTCCTTACAAATGATGGTTCTCAACTGAACAGAAGGCTGACAAATAAAGTAGCCGTATTTTCAATGGGAGCACGTCGTTGTCTGGGAGAGAAGTTGGCGCAAATGGAGCTATTTTTGTTTGTTGCTGTGTGGTTACATAAGTGTAGATTTGAATGTATGCAAGGAGACGAGCCAAAATTGAAGTTTTCCTTTGATGGTCTTACATTAAATGCGGAGAGATACAGCGTGTTAACAAGTGAAAGGGTTGCGTCTACGTCGAAGAAATAATCCACCACGAGACAAAAAAAGAGCCAACGACATAACAAACTACAAAGTAAAATGATATAATGTGTAAATGTGCCAAATGGCGTTGTAGCACAACTGGTACAGTATAAATAATAAACGATTTAACTTGTCAGAGTTTGATTGGTAGTATATACTGCTGTCACAGGAAGTTAGTTCACACCAATAGCTGATGTAATCTTTGCATTAGAGAATGCTGCTTGGTTATTGCTATAGGTGTGTCCATTGTTGCTATGAACATTTTTTGTTTTTATCTCAATGTTTTTCTACACGTTATTACGTGTTATTGCGTGGCCTTGTTGCTAGGCACATATGTGTCCATTTTCTGAATGTTTATTCACTTGCCTATCCATCGATGTTGTTATATTTGCAAAACATACCATTATTTGACTGTTGCTATGGGTGTGGTCTTGTTACTAGGCATATATGTGTTTATTTTATTGAATGGATAATAACCTGTTTATCCATCCCTGTTACAACATTTACACTATTTGGCCAACACTATTTGGCCGGGAAGATCTAAGAATTGAGTCTGCAAGAACATGGTTGGATGACTTTCAAATTGTTTTTCTCGCAATATAATGCTTGTTGACAAACGCAGAAATTTCAATCATATGATTTATGGCAACTAACTACTCTTTCGCAAAACACAGGACAAGCTACAACCTCCACAAAGCAAATAAACATGTATGATCGATAAGGTCAGGGCAACAGGGGTCAGGGACATGGAGCATAGAGTATGGGGTGACATTTGACATGTTTTATATGCATGTTACATAAGCTGTCTACTGTGTCTTTAGAGTATGGTTGACATTCCATATTTTCTATTCATGTTACATGCCTACAGTGTCTTTCCAAGATATTTTGTTATGGCTCACATGGCCCTCTTTATTCGTTCTAAGTAACTATATACTCTTCTTCAATAATAAACGGAGATATAAGTTCCACATATTATTGGAATAAAGAAAGATATCTACTTCAATGATACTTTGATTCTCTACTTTCCTTTCTCTCATTCCCTTTTTGAAAAAATACACCTGATTCAAAACAGCATCAACTGTGTTGCTGTCGCTTCATTCACATAATTCCCTGACTTTAAGTACATGGTAGTTCACGTTTGCAAACTTAATCCAAATTTAAACACCCTTGTACCCTGTCACTAACGAAGGAGAATAGCACAGTACTGACGAGTTCCCTAATCCTACTCACTCCAAATGTGTATGGAAAACTAAAGCTGAAATTCATCGCATAAATTAGATCATCAGCTTTTTCATTCATCTACTAAATGTTTACTTGCAAAGAGTTGCCATGATGATGAGAAGTAGATATGCAGTGGAAGTGGAAGGCGCTAGAACACACGGCTCGTATTATGGTTGATACACAGACTTTTACAGTCCCATGGGAGATTTTTTAGGCTTACAATTTTCGAATTTTTTGAGCTTGTTTTTAATCTTTAGCTTTGTAAAGGAAAATGTCAACCTCTTTCTTAAAAAAAATCCCAGTTACTTTTAGTCTCAAGGTTACTAAAGTGAGATTCCAGAAGTTGAATGAACATAATTACAAATGAGGGTCACTCCAGCTCCTACAAATAAAGTCATGTCCGCATTCAACTGTTATCTAGAAGTACAATTTGGAAATGTACCATGAAAGGGAAATGTTCTATCGATGACGAATGGTGATGAACGATGAGTGGACATGTGAATGATTGGATGAATGAGTGGCCAGTGTAATAAAATTAATAACACATAACACATAACACATAACACATAACACATGCACGCACTAGGGCAATATACATCATATAATATTAACCATTTCCTCTCAGATCTGACGCCACCAACGTCACAATCAAGACCGACTTCGATATATGGTAGTACTGCAAATGAGATCAATTTAGCAAGGTATGCTGTCATTTAATTTCGTATATGTATTTTTTCAAGGTGTAACATTTGGGGAAATTGTGCTTAGTCTCGCCCTTCCTTTTGCTTGGCTAATTCCGACGCAATTTACCCCCACCCCACCCATCCACCCACCCACCTCGTCGGATGAGACAAGGAAGATTGAAACACAAACCTGTTTATTTGTGTTCACCTTGAGATAGGATATAATATTTCACGTGCGTATGTGTGCGTTATTAGTGTCTTTATTGTGTTTGTTTTAATTTGTAACAAAACATGTGAGAAGTAAATGAAATCATGTCTATGCTCTCATAATAATGTTGGTTGTATATATTGTGCAGACAAACATTGACAGAAACACCGATTTACCTACAGCGCACCAACCATGACCAGTGAAGCAGCACGGCAGGTGTTACTAGATTATGCTAGCAGTCAAACTTGTTATGGGAAATCGGCTGCAAAACATATGAACCTAAATAATATCATATCGGCCTATGGATTGCATGTAAGTTATCTTTCATTGGAATGTCTACTAATTTTGTTTCAAAGATGTCCTTGGGCATTTATTTCACTAAGTATGTACTTGTAATGGGTAGCGCTTCTTTGAACTTTGACCTGCAAGGCCGACACATAAAACTTTTAAGAGTAACAGACAAACGCAATAGCTGTAACTGACCATAGAGTTCATTTCAAAGATGGTAAATCATATATTGTAAGTACTATAGTTGCATAGAGTTAAGAAGATGTGGGAATGCAAATTTAACTTAATTCAAGGGCAAGGAATTCAACGATAAAGAGAACATGGATACCTATATCCCATGTGTAACAACAAGGTAGAATTTTAAAAAAAACTTAAATGTGATAAAAATGTACTCTGGCCAATAAAATGATAGATTATTATCATAGCTAAAATGTATATTGTTCTCTTCACAGTAGGGCTGTTGAGTTTATTGTTACAATAGTAATTACTATTATCATAATTGTTGTTATCGTCAGTATTGCATAATAATATGTTAACTTGTGTTGATGAGATATATGTTACTGTGTGTGTAATCCTTAAAACTAAATTCTTGTCATTTCAGTACACCCTTGAAACGTTTTCAGAAACTAGGCAAACTGACTGGTCCAGTGAAGCATTCACAGGTACGAATGTTATCCTCTGTTCTGTTCAGTTCGTTCTGATTGACTTGACTTGACTTGACTTGACTTGACTTGTTTGCCTTGCATTGCCCTTCTTATTGTTGTGTTGTGCTGTGCTGTGTTGTGTTGTGTTGTGTTGTGTTGTGTTGTGTTGTGTTGTGTTGTGTTGTGTTGTTACCTTACCTTGCCTTGCTTTGCCTTGTGTGGATCTTGTCTTGAATCGTCAAGTCTTGTTGCCTTCACTCGATATCCTTACTGTACGGTCAATGAAAACGTCTCAAGTACTGGTAATTATATTTGGTGCACGTCCAAGTACAAATCATCTATGAAGTGTCATTTGCAAAAATGTGAACTGTTGCTTGTATTTAGGGTCGGGGGGGGGGGCATGATCGCTGTATGTTCTTGTCGTTGTCGACAATACAGTATTGATGTATAGTAACACTGGCGAGAAATCCACTTTCGTCTCCACAGTGTATCTTACATGTCTTACTTTCTTGTACCCATTGTTTCTATATTCCTGTATCCTCAGGAGGTATAGTTGACAGTTCGTCCAATGGTAGACCACCTCTTCCATGGACCATAGACGTCACCGCTGATCAAGAATTCGTTGACCAAATCAAGGAAGTCAAAGTACCCCATACCGAGACGATCAAGGTGTGCCACACGTGTACAGGAGTTGGACTTATCAAATGCAATGATTGTGATGGAACAGGCACGGTGAGAACAAAATGTAGCTCTTTTCTTTTTTCTTTCTGCAATTTTCACTCATATGTCAAAATTTATATTTATAGTTAAAAAATATGGATGTTTCATGGTAGAGTTGATGGGGGGGGGTTAGGAATATTGATTACTGCAGTAGTATAGTCTGTATGACACAACTTTTATATTACCATATTCATTGTTCCTCATTGAAAGAGACTTCTATGTTATATCACAGATAAGTATGTGTTAGTTATCTGTGATTATAGGTACCTCGCCTTCCCACCATTCTACCAGCCTGGGGAGGGGGTTATAGAAGTACGGGTATCCAGGGCTGTGGAGAGTGCCATTGTATATATGTCATTTCACGATTTCAACGATTATTTTATTTTCATTGTAAAGAAACGGTGTGAAAAATGTCTGGGAAATGGTGTGACATACACAAATAAAGGCATTGCTAAGATGTGTACCACATGTTCTGGATCTGGGAGACTCAAGTAAGTAATAAAGATTTATAAAATCAATCTACACAAATCTATCACAATCAGTCAAACAACCAATCAACATCCCTTGGAATTAATTGGAATATCATATCAGATTTGGTATGCAGGTACCTAGTTTGCAAAATTTCCAACGAACTTCTTGTATGTGACAATGTGTCCCGGTGTGCATGTTTAGTAACTGTAGCTGTCTATATATCTCTTAGGTCTATCTGTCCACTTTCTCGTTACTTTACATGTATAATTCATATTAATTTCAATTGTTACTATCTTGTAGATGTGCCAAATGTAATAATTGTGGTCACCTCAAATGTCCAGACTGCAAAGGCTATAAGAAGTTGAAGTGGTTTGTTTTACTCAAAGTTAACTTGTAAGTGTCCTAAACTATTTTCTCTTTACGCCAAACCATGACACACTGTACCTTACATATATTAAGTATGATGCCATTTTAACATGACCACCACCACCACCACTACTACTACTACTACCACCACCACCACCATCACCACCACTATTACTACTACTACTACTACTACCACCACCACTACCACCACCACCACCACCACCACTATTACTACTACTACTACTACCACCACCACAACCAACATCACCACCACCATCACCACCACTATTATTATTACTACTACTACTACTACTACTACTACTACTACTACTACTACTACTACCACCACCATCACCACCACTATTACTACTACTACTACTACTACTACCACTAACACCACCACCACCACTCCTATTACTACTCATACCTTCACCACCACCACCACCACCACCACCACCACCACCACCACTACCACTACTACTACTACTACTACTACTACTACTACTACTACTACTACTACTACTACTACTACCACCACCATCACCACCACTATTCCTACTACTACTACTACTACTACTACCACTAACACCACCACCACCACTCCTATTACTACTCATACCTTCACCACCACCACCACCACCACCACTACTACTACTACTACTACTACTACTACTACTACTACTACTTATACTACTACTACCATCACCACCACCACCGCTACCACTGTTAAGAATGCAGGAGTCAGACACAGCAAATGCAAAAATATGTTAACTTTTCATATTAATTATTTCTGCATGACCAGTGTCAACCACACAGAAGACGACGTAGTCCAACATCTTACCCTCCTACCAAAGGAATTATTTCGTAATTCGTCAGGAGACAGAGTTTTCCAAGATGTAAAGAAACACGTGAGTAAAATAGATTTGTGTTCCCCTTACATGTTTCTTTTAGTCGACTGCTAACACTTCATGTCATTAGTAAGATTGTGTTGATAACTTGAGGTATCTAAGCAACCATTTTCGATTTCGTTGACTCATTGATATTTTTCTCCGATTTCCCAGGTGACTCCACTTAATACTACTGAGGACCAAAGACTGAATGAATGTTCAAAGACATTGGTAGATAAACACAAGTCATCGTACACGACCAACGAAAGAATCATACGGCAGGTAAGCAGTCTTAGTTATTTCACTTTGTTTCACAGGTGAGGCTGATTTATTATTTAGCTTTACACTGGGGTTGACACAAAGTTTGGAGTACCTATATCAATAATCCTTGTCCAACGAGGAGGTCGGGGAACTCCTAACTTTGTTCGTTTCCCAGAATGTCTCGCCAAAGTCCACAGAAGGCCTCTCCTAAGCCAGCTTTGCCAATTTTTAACACTAAGTTTCAGACAGGTTGCGCGATGCAGGACTGGTAAAAACGATTATTTCTGGGGAAAAGATATGCAGCTAAGATAAAATTAGCCTCGCCTTTGTTCTTCTTTAATGCCATTCTCCAGAATCCAGTTGTCTACTGAATGAAGGTCACTGCATTCAGTTTATACATATCGTGTGAACATGTCACTTGCCGCACTAGGCAAAGAGTTGAGTCTTCAATAGAGCACTTGGCGGAGAGCATACTAGTACCTCTCAGACCACTGCTAACTCCGATGGCGCCCTCAGAGGTTAGCGCTCGATGAATGTTGCTAGCTAGTAACGCCATGGTTTCACTAAAGTCCAGACTCTGAATCGGATTTCCATACAAATCTAATAAAATTATTCATTTTCCCACAAAATCTTTCCAAACAGTTTCATAGAAATCTACCCCTAATCTTTTCAGATATTCTGGTAACAAACAATAAGACAACTAACAAACAAACAAACAAACAAACAAACAAAAGAAACAGGCGAAAATCATAAATCCCGAAAAACAATTGCAATCAGTAAACCATAGCAACGCAAATAATAAACAAACTATTTTACTGTAAATGGCGAGAATTTACAAGAAATTTAATTTAAATTTATTGATTACTAAACTATGGAAAATTTCCCATTTTCTCTTTTAGCGACACACTCTTCGGGCAGTTCCGGTGACAGAGATTCATTGGACGTGGAAAAGCAAGGCTAGTCGGTACTGGGTATACGGCTATGAACAGCGAATACATTGTCCAAAGTACCCTCAGACAACGTGTTATGGATGTAATATCCTCTGATCACAGAGTATACCGTCTATAATGACAGCGTCCATTAAACTTCACCAAATAATCCGAACGACCACAATATAACAGACAATGAACTTGTATATAGTTATACTCAAATTGTCAATAATGTAAGCAAAATCAATTCAACACACGTTGTTTGATTTGAAAAAGACCTACAAACTGCAATAATATTTTGCATATTTTACTATAGCTGTCTGCATTCCTCATTTTGGTATCGAAATCCTAGTATTCGGGTCAATGACTACAAGCTTTTCTTACAAGTCACTAAATCAGCTAAAACCTTTAAGACAACTGGTGATACATCCCTCAAAATACAATGAATATTCATGAGAGACGTTTTACATTGAAGGGAACAAGCACTCGGGAGTCATGAATATTCATTGCGCAACCACTGGTGTATTTGTTCTGCTGACTCCCATCGTGTGATGGCGCACTGTAAGATATCCTATAAACTTTAAGGCATAATATAAACTTGCTGAAATCATAAGTAATTGTAGGAGATGTAACATCATGAAATGACTTTCCACAACCAATAGTTTATGAAAATGTCTATTTCCTGGAGTGGTGTCCCCCTTTAACTTATTATACAGAAGTCGATGACGTCATCGTGTAGATATATGATTGGTACATATGTTCCCAGGCTAGTTCGTTGTAATATGTGATAATGGTGATGACTTTTCAGGTACAGCTTCAAAATGTTTTAATGAGGAAATACTATTTGTGGTAAGCTTGTACACTTATACAGAGCTAAGATACTATACAATTCGCATATGGTATAACAAAGAGGGAAACGTGAGTGAATACTCTTCCTAAATTCCAATAAATGCTGTAGATTTTAATCCAAAATTATAACACTTTTTCCTCTGTCATTGTCTCAGGACTTCTTCAGAAAGACTCCATTCAGATAGATTGATATCATCAGTTGTTAATTTTCATCATTGAATATAATGATACTTATCTTTGACCATATTGAGTATATGTCAGAAATTGCTAAGCCTTTTAAACTTTAAAGTAGCACTAATATAATATACACTACTAAATTTACGACCAAAAATGTGGAAACTCAGCGTTTAGCTCTTTCACACGTTCTAGCTCTGTCCCCTTATTTTACTGCTTATGATGTCATTTTAGAATTGTCCCCTTATCTTACTGCTTATGATATCATTTTAGAATTGTCCCCTTATCTTACTGCTTATGATGTCATTTTAGAATTGTCCCCTTATCTTACTGCTTATGATATCATTTTAGAATTGTCCCCTTATCTTACTGCTTATGATATCATTTTAGAATTGTCCCCTTATCTTACTGCTGATGATGTCATTTTAGAATTGTCCCCTTATCTTACTGCTTATGATGTCATTTTAGAATTGTCCCCTTATCTTACTGCTTATGATGTCATTTTAGAATGATAGAATAATGTCACTCGATTTCTGCCCCTGTGATGTATCTTTAGAGTAAACAAAATTACATCATTCGATCCTCTGTCTGTGACATATTTTTTGAGAATACACAAAAAAAATATTACGCTGTTATATTTCGTTGTTTTGGTCGACAAAAATGTATGTAAACATTGGTTTACTTAGCGTGTAGTACCATTATCTAAAATTGGCCAGTTACTTATAAAAAGACACTGTATATGTTAATTTGTGGTCAATATTATCTGTAGGTCGTGTAGTGGCTAGTTTAAATCTTGAGCGAAAGCTTGGTTTTGAATTTGTCGCCATGTTTACTACTAGTTTGAAACTGTACTATCGTTTTTTGATCAGACAACCTCTTCTCTGAAAAGTGTTAAGATGTCAGACATTGTACATGTTAATCAGTGGTCGGTTTTATCCACAAGTAAAGCAGTAACAGATTTATAACAAACTCACCGTTGGGGGCGTTAGTTTTGGAGTAATTTGATTTGATTCATCATAACAAAATATGTTTACCACAACTGATTCAATAATGTTCAGGGCATACGATATTACGAGTAAGTTATTGTATCTAACAAGACTTTTTCAAAGCTGTGGGTAAAGATTGTTTTGCTGTTGTATATATATATATGTAAATGAATGCCGGTTGCTGGTTGACATACAAGTACCAAGGCTTTGTTTATATACGCCGCACTAGCTTTTGGTGGAATTGTACATCATCAGAATTTAACAGAAATATATTTCGGAATTGAGCCAGTCTGTTTTATGAATAAATTCATTATTATTATCATTATTATTATTATTATTATTATTATTATTATTATTATTATTATTATTATTATTATTATTGTTATTATTATTATTATTATTATTATTATTATTATTATTATTATTATCATTATTATTATTATTATTTACACCATATGATATTAATATTCAGTTTGTAAAAGTAGTGAACGTGTGACGTAAACTCTGTGATACGGCAAAAGTGGCCATCATCGCAGGCAGCGGTGTATATCACCGATGCGTTGGAGCATATCGCAAATGCTGTAATGTCACAAAGGCATTCACCGTCAATGGGAGACGCATGAGACGGGTCAGTCTAAGCGTGTGTGTGTCTACATATTCAATCAATGAAATTAATCGGTTTGACCCTCATTCTCATTTCTTTTCTCTGATTGGCTGTTCTGAACATATATGCCTAAAAGGTGTGAACAACCGAATATGTTGATAATATACAACAATAGGACCAAACTATTCAAACAAAAACTCAAATATCAACCTCTGCGACTGATTTAAAAAAGATGTGGGTTGTCTCATTTTTGGAGCGTGTTTTCTCACTCGATGCGTATGTTAGACATTGCATTCCTACCTCGGTGTCGTCCATGGACAACACCCCGGTAGTCATGCGATATCTCACACATAACTATCCCAAACAATCCCCCATGGTGAATAGTTTGATAACATCTGGAAAAGAAGGACGATAATAAAGGAAGGGATTGAGAGTGCATATTCTAAATTTTAGGAATATTCCATAGTAAAGCTTATATTGATAGAACTGAACGATAGATTACCATAGTGAATTTGAACGATAGATTAGCATAGTGAATTTGAACGATAGATTAGCATAGTGAATTTGAACGATAGATTAGCATAGTGAATTTGAACGATAGAGTTGCATAGTGAATTTGAACGATAGAGTTGCATAGTGAATTTGCAATACATTTTTTTTTGAAAGCAAACAAATAACACATCGGTTACGTTAGTTTATGTTTATGTTCATGTTTATGCTATGATCACATCCACATGTTATGACGTGGTTTGCATCATACATTTTTACTAGTATCACTTTCATCTTGTATTTAAGGTTGCTTTCACGTGAACTTAAGACTTAATTGGAAATTTGGATTGAAGACAGCGCAGTGAAAATATGTTGTATATGCTATTATTTTCCATGCAAAGATCAATTTCATGAACCTGCCATGTTATTCATACGTGTCTGTTTGACAGGATCACAAGACATGGGTTTTGTATAGTTTATGCATTTGGCCTCTTAATGTATACCAATGCTTTCCCAGAAGATAATGGACTAATTAACCTTTATTGCCTATGAGGGCGCTAGTAGACGTCTAATGCTACGAGGGATATTACGTAGCAGCTAGTTCTTAATTCCTTATTGTGGTTTACATTAACGTTAAAATTGAATTTGACAGCACTGGTGACCGTCACTGAAGAAAAGGAGCCCAGTCCCCGGGAAATGTTTGGGTTAAAATTGCATGGTTCGTGACGATATTATTCATATAGCCAGAATTTACATGAAAATAGTCATTACTACATTCTGGAAATATGGTCATAATTTTTATAATCACAATACTTATTTAGAAACATTTACGCCAGAATGACTTTTTAAAAAAATGTTAATATAAAAGCAAATTGCTTCCAGTCAACCTTTTTAAAAAAACAAGTCAGCACACTTTATATAATGAAGAAGCATTTTATCCATTGATGTTTCAAATATCACAATGTTTACCACAAAATGTCTCAGGATATGTTAAAAAACAAACTTAATAAAAGGTGTCGGTACCATACATATGTTTTCTACACTTTTTAGCTATTGAATGTTTGGAAAAGAAATGGATAGTTGATCCGAAATTGTTGGAATGCCCTTGCCTCTTGTATTTCATAATTTGAATCCCACCCATCATCACGTGATCGTATTAAATGCATCTAGGCCAGAATATTTGCAATCTGATATTTCGACACACTCTTGTCGGCTTCCAGCACCGTCTATTCATCATTGTTTCAAGTTTGTGTGAGTAATCATGGAGTCACATTTATTTTACCTCGCCTTTTTGACTGTTTGCGTTTTATCAATCTGTAACTGTACTGCAGAAGATGCTGAAGGTAGGTTTTATATATATATATCCGTACTTTGTCCTTGACAACGCCCTTAACAACGTTTTGGATGCTTGTGCAACATTCTCAACATAATCCAAGATTTCATCACTTTTTGTTTTAATACGCAAGTTCGATTATAATTCATTAAACAGTTGAAACAGGGACGATGATTTCTTTGCGATAAATTCTTGCATTACACTTTTACACATGCTCGTCAAGAATATGTGAATGATGCATGAGCTGAGCAAATCGTAATTCAAGGTTAGCTTTTGTGTAGTGTTTTTTTCAAGCTTAACAGCGGGGTAATTGTAGAATCATATCCCTGGATGGATGGATGATAATTATATAGCAAGAAATAAAACATTACATTCAATTTATGTACTGCAGTGTTTGATACTCGTGACAAAGATATTACCCGACCAATCTGTTGGTGCCTCATTTACAAATGGCATAAGGTCAATATGTTGGATGCCTCATTACTAGTATCCTATCTTTTTAAGTAATATGATACCGTATGAGTATTTAAGGTCAGAATTTAGACAACATTAACTGTAAACCCCATACCGTATTCGCTGCTGGTGGTCGTCAAACTGCCACAGTAAAGAAAGTCTTTATTTTACGCTTTAATATCAGGGTAAAACTTTGTTGTTGTGCCTAAGGTATTTTTCTTTTATGTTGTAAAAATACAAGATTTAACATTTTACTAATTTATCTAGCCATTATCATTTGCTCATTGAAGTTGAAATAGGATTTTCATAAGTTGTCAATTATGAGAATTTAAACCACACTGAAGTTGATACTTACCAGGAAATGAGTAAATGCAAAATATATTATGCTATTGATTAGCTATAACTCGTCGAGGACGTATTTTTAATTACTACACTTCCACATCAATCTAAAATAAATTAGGTTTTCTAATGAAATGAAAAAAAGGGACACCGAACTAATGACACAATAGTTGAAAGGAATATATATATATATATATATATATATATATATATATATATATATATATATATATATATATATATATATATATATATATATATATATATATATATATATATATATATATATATATAAGGACGCCATTGGAAAATCCCCTGTTTTCACCTCTGACATCATTGTAACCCATCTTTTTGAAATATTTGAACGTGGGGCGTGGTCATATTTTAGAGGCAATGACATTGAGGGAGGATAACTTTTTTAGAAAAGGCCCTGGAATCGGGGAGGGACCCCGGAGGGGGGGACACATTATATGCAATAGACCGGGCTTTATTTCTCCCGGCCCTTCCACCTTGCAGTTCCTCAGTGAAGGTTCCTAACAACAAGTATATTGTCAGCATCGGCCCTGAACTGTTGGGTTGTGCCATTACCAGGCTTCAGATAAGCGAACATATCTCACGACACTGCCTAGAGAGTCAAGTGGCTGGCTAATCTAGTTGCTTGACCCCGGTCTTCATTCTCGCAAACCAGAGTTATTATTTCTACCACTACATTTCGAAATGCGGGAAGCTCGTTAAGAACGTTGCCGTAAAACAGGCCGTGGTTTGCGACGATGCCCGGTCTTAGGCTATTTAATTCTGCCATTCTGACTTCCTCATGTCACCACTGAGGGCGTCCATATAGAGATACAAGTCATTACATTTCAGAAACCCCGTTATTTCATTGGCATTATAAAATAGAGTTGAGATATTCCCTTAAAAATGTTAAATACTACACTAGCTGTGACTTGGACGTTTAAAAAATGGTTTGGGAGGTATATAATAACTTACTTATAATATCGTACACCATGAACAGTAATGCATCACCTGTGTTAGGTATAATAACTTACTTATAATATCGTACACCATGAACAGTAATGCATCACCTGTGTTAGGTATAATAACTTACTTATAATATCGTACACCATGAACAGTAATGCATCACCTGTGTTAGGTATAATAACTTACTTATAATATCATACACCCTGAACAGTATTGCATCACCTGTGTTAGGTATAATAACTTACTTATAATATCGTACACCATGAACAGTAATGCATCACCTGTGTTAGGTATAATAACTTACTTATAATATCGTACACCATGAACAGTAATGCATCACCTGTGTTAGGTATAATAACTTACTTATAATATCGTACACCATGAACAGTATTGCATCACCTGTGTTAGGTATAATAACTTACTTATAATATCGTACACCATGAACAGTAATGCATCACCTGTGTTAGGTATAATAACTTACTTATAATATCGTACACCATGAACAGTATCACATCACCTGTGTTAGGTATAATAACTTACTTATAATATCGTACACCATGAACAGTATTGCATCACCTGTGTTAGGTATAATAACTTACTTATAATATCGTACACCCTGAACAGTAATGCATCACCTGTGTTAGGTATAATAACTTACTTATAATATCATACACCATGAACAGTATTGCATCACCTGTGTTAGGTATAATAACTTACTTATAATATCGTACACCATGAACAGTATTGCATCACCTGTGTTAGGTACAATAACTTACTTATAATACCATACACCCTGAACAGTATTGCATCACCTGTGTTAGGTATAATAACTTACTTATAATATCATATACCCTGAACAGTATTGCATCACCTGTGTTAGGTACAATAACTTACTTATAATATCGTACACCATGAACAGTATTGCATCACCTGTGTTAGGTACAATAACTTACTTATAATATCATACACCCTGAACAGTATTGCATCACCTGTGTTAGGTATAATAACTTACTTATAATATCGTACACCATGAACAGTATTGCATCACCTGTGTTAGGTATAATAACTTACTTATAATATCATACACCATGAACAGTATTGCATCACCTGTGTTAGGTACAATAACTTACTTATAATACCATACACCATGAACAGTATTGCATCACCTGTGTTAGGTATAATAACTTACCTATAATACCATACACCATGAACAGTATTGCATCACCTGTGTTAGGTACAATAACTTACTTATAATATCATACACCATGAACAGTATTGCATCACCTGTGTTAGGTATAATAACTTACTAGTAATATCATACACCATGAACAGTATTGCATCAGCTGTATTAGGTATAATAACTTACTTATAATATCGTACACCATTAATAGTATTGCATCAGATGTGTTAGGTATAATAACTTAATTAGAAAACATCTACCCATGTACAATCCAAAAATAACCCATTGTTAGGATTGTCAGTCACAAACATACATATAGTTAAGGACTGCATATTGTGTTCCCCGGGTTGCATCGCATCATCATGCATATCAGTTCGTCGTGAGTGAAAAATCTTCCAGTCAGTTACCTTTATTCTGTTGCTGTGAAGATTTTTGAAAAGAATGCGGACGTTATTGACCCACGATTAGGGAATTTTCAGATGAAAAGTGGACCCATGTTTAGAGATTTTTTCTTCAAAAGTGACCCAGTTTGGCGGCACGTACCCGTACACTTAGGAATACCGTAACCCCCTCCCCCCCCCCCCCCGTAGTATCCCCCATGCAAGCCCCTACATGTACCAAGTTCTAGTTCTAATTATTTTTTAATTAACTAAAAAGTATTCAAAGATATATTTACAAAAAAGTGAAGACTACTATTGACAGGCAATCTCGATGAAAACAAGACGCTGTTAGTATCAATTATACTCCCACTGTATACAGAGACAGTCAAAACTTTTACTATCAATCTAGATCTGCTATCACAATAAGTGTGACACGTAATACGTTGACATGTACAGTTAATCATAGACAGTGTCTATGAGTTAATACAGTTTCATTGTATATGCACTACTCATGTTACCAGTTTCTGTTTTTACCCTAGATCACTATGGGGCACGATTACGGAGGGAGGCAACTCTTGAGCCATCATCAGATTCGGCTATACAGAGCCGTCCTAAACTCAGAATTACAACCATTGTGGTAGGTAATATAACAGTCATGCGCAAGAAAAAAAAAGTTGAATGTCTGTTATTTAGAGTTTGGCTTCCAAATGACATGTTTACCTTATTGCCGCCAAATGTATGAGATTTTTGGATTTTTGATCAATAAAACAACGTTTACAACAGTACTTGAAAAATCATTGTGAAAGAAGATAGACGAACTCGAATTCTGTCACTCAATAAATTGCAAATCAAAACCTAATAAATTTGTAAAACATACAACATGAAGTTATTCGAAATTTTTTTTACACGTCTTTGTTATTGATCAACTACACTTGGTCTTTATAATTACATATTTTCGAAGGTAGCAAAATATAGTAAAGATCGTGTTTCATTGATTCCATAACAGACATCTACATCTCATCTATATGGAGGGTTTCAAAGTTAGTCCAGAGGCTATCCGTGGCTTGGAATCAGAAGAGCTCATTCCATGTCTAAGTAACCATTGCAAATAACATAGCATCAACTTCTGTTCCAAAAATGTAAATTATCACCAACAGCTGTATAATATAAACTTATGATGTTATCGCATCATCACGTGACTTACTTTCAGACTGGAGATGGTTGTTGTAGTAAACATTATTTTTAATGTCAAACATGATTCACCTATTTAATATTAATGAGTAATTGCGTGAATAAGGTGACCAATGACAATAGCCTGTCATTGTGTGTTGGATTGTCAAATTTGTAAGTATGTGGTCTACCTAGATGTTTGATACATTACACCGATTCCTCTAGACGTGTGGGCGAGGATCTTAAGATTCAAAAACCAATGGATAGCCTCTAGACTAATTCGTTTTGTATGTTTCTTTATGATTTGCAATTTCCCAGGATGAACCCTTCTTCTTGGTAGTAGACGAAAACAACATTGGGAACAGCCGATATGAAGGGTACATCGTAGACCTCACTGGGCAACTAGCTAATAAACTCAGTTTTGACTACGAGTTTAGTCTGGTCAAAGACGGACAGTACGGCTCGTTGTCAAGAGATGGCAACTGGAGTGGAATGGTTGGTGAACTTATCAATGGGGTAAGTATCATGACAACCATGAAAAAACAAGCAATAATGCCGCTGCTGCCGCCATCTTGATTACAAAAAGCGTTATCTCGTATTATAAATAAGAATGTAAAATAATCTAGCTAGGCTGCATTCACAAACACATCGGGGGGGGGGGTTACTTGAAAAAATCAGCATAGGTGGGGGGGTGGGTACCTGAAAAACTGTAAACTGTGACTAAGATGAAATGAAAATATAATGAATCCTTCCATTTAGTAAAAAAAATGTGCTTGTCGAACCAATTTATTAACATTTTAAATAGACAACATGAATCATACAAAAATAAACTTAAGATAAATAGTTATTGCAAAACACAAAATACATGTATCATCATCATCATCATCATCATCATCATCATCATCACCACCACCACCACCACCACCACCACCACCACCATCATCATCATCATCATCATCATCATCATCATCATCATCATCATCATCATCATCATCATGATTATTATCATCATCAACAACATCATTTACACCACAACCACCTGCAATATATAGGAAGTGGAGGTGAACTTACCATGATAATGGGTCAACTTTATGAGTGTGGTGTATTGTAATAGAACAAAAGGTGACAATTCCAACTGCAACCAAGACATGGCCCAATCCAACCAAAAAGGTAATAAATAGGATAATTCGTCGTGATAGAAGATTGCTGGACACAGTTTGACCATAGTGTATGAAATTGTCTTCTCAAAACACTAAAGATCATGACAATCAAGTGTCTAGCATAATCTAGCATAACTCTTGTGAACCGTCATCAGGAGTTTAACATAGTGACAAACGTCTTGTCACACACTTACCATCTACCCAATATCATTGCAACCAACATGACCCACTCCAACCAGCAAGTCAGTCGTCACAATCATCGGTCATCTTCAGAATAGGCTAACATACTTTTCTAATTGGCACTTCTTTCTTCAAGATCTCCTTATTCTTCTATCTATCCATTATCACTAAATATGTCTTTTAATTACAGGAAGCAGACATGGTAGCGGCAGGGTTGACTATTTCTAGCCTTAGGGCGGCAGTTGTCGACTTTAGTCATCCCTTTATGCATTACGGCATCCAAGTGCTCATGAAGAAACCACCGGATGGGCTGATAATTGAAAATAGTCTTTTTGAATTCTTATCCCCATTCGAGGCCAGGGTGTGGATCTGTATCTTTGTCGCCTTTGTAGTGGTTGCTTTAGTGCTTTTCTTGTTGAGTAGATTTAGTCCGTACGAGTGGCGAGCCTTGTCCACACGTAATGAAGTCACCAGTGCTGAGGGAGAGTATTTCAGTTGTCTGAACTCATTCTGGTTTACATTCAGTACCTTAACTTTGCAAGGGTATCACAATTCTCCCCGTTCCATCGCTACTCGTTTCCTCAGTGGTTTCTGGTTTTTCTTCGTCATCGTCATCCTCTTCGCATATATCTCGAATTTAGGAGCCTTTCTGACAATGACAAAGGTGGTGTCACCTTCAATGCCGCAAAGCTTCGACGAGTTATCACGACAGACCAAGATCAAGTACAGTGCAATCACAGGCGGCTCGACTCAAGCCTTTTTCCGATATTCCCAGATAGGCGTGTATCAAAGGATGTGGTCCTTTATGGAATCCAATCCAACATCATCTGTGTGGACTACTAAAGAAGGAGTGGAAAAAGTCTTAGAATCGAATGGCAAATACGCATTCATCGGGGAGGGCACCACTTTGCAGCATATCGCAAATAAAGATTGTGATTTGTATGTGATGCCTGGTACTATAAACCTCAAATCATTTGGTCTTGCTTTCCCAAAGAATGATTCCAGAACCGATTCTTTTAGCAGAGCCTTGCTGGAATTAAGGGAAGACGGAACATTAGATATGCTTTATGAGAAGTGGTGGCGTGGTTCAGGCCTATGCAGAGATGCCTCCATCTTCGATTCCGATGTGGGGCAATCTACACAGTATGCATCAGCAATATCCCTGACCAATCTAAGTGGTGCCTTTATTATCTTACTTATTGGTATCATTCTAAGCATTCCACTCCTTCTTTGTGAATGGGTTGTTTATAAACAGAAATCCAAGGTAAAAAAAAAGCCATGATACTTCGTATGATCGACCACATGACATTGACATTTGTTTTTGCGTTTTTCTCTCATAGTATGTGAAGCAAGCAAGTATAAGTGAAATGTTAGTTTAACGTGTGAGAGCGATGTTTGATCCCTAGAGTAGCGACAATGTACCAGCACATCACCCTTTGATACAGACAACATTCGACGAAATGTGTGCTTTGATATTATGAGGAATAATCAATACACTGATGAGTCAACTTGTGGAAATGATCCTTCTCTGCAGAACTTCGTCTGAAAACAAAATAACAAGCAAGCAAACAAACAAACAAACAAACAAACAAACAAACTCTCAGACAGACAGACAGACAGACAGACAGACAGACAGACAGACAGACAGACAGACAGACAGACAAGATAATACATATACAAAGAAGAGAATACAAAGAAGATGGTTGAATAAGATGATTACATATTATTCTTTCAGAAACGTGATGTACCAGAGACTCGGACCGATTCTGAAGGACAAAGTGGAACAGCCAGCGCCGCGGTCTAGAACTCGATTTCAACAAGCACACCTGTGTAGCGAGTCTCGATTACCCAGACTCTTGCCGCTGGGGGTTCTGCCTACGAGACCTCCCCAAGGCCAAGCGAGAATCGGTGTAACTTCACTGAGATTAACATGTAGCTTGAATTGAATCGGGTAGAGTTATTGTGATTCGGTCAGAATAACATACAAAGAACAAACATGTACTTTTTCTTCTGAATTAATTCCCAGTTCCCATTACGTGTTATAAATGTTTTATATGTGATGGTATAGTGACAATAATTATTTTCATTATTGAACATTTAATTGTAGAGGTAATGGCAAAGTGAGAAATAACGATCAGTTTATATTTCTGAGTAATTTAGAGACATGTTGTTTGTGTGATTACCGAATGTTTTAAAATAGAAATAAGTATAGTTATTTTGGGAGATAGGTGTAATTTATAAACGTTTTGAAGGACAACAGTTTTCAAATTGAAATACAACTAAAATGTAGCTCTACGACCTTGCCTAACAAAGTTGTAGGAATGTAAGGTGTCGCTTCTACTGTGTAAAATGGTCTCCGTGAAATAAGGCTCATTTTTGATTGAAATACATTGAGTACTTTTAATGGTCTTTATTAACGAGTTACGACTATTGATAATACAAGGTGCACATGAAATGGAATAACAATGATGAAGATGAATTATGGAGCTACAAAGATGGATGAATAACCGGTAAACTCATTTGGCTATTTATTGAATGGAATCAAAGTAGACCTGTATATCCATCTAGATGAAAGCGAAAGCTGAATAGAACCAAGCTCAGAATTCGCGGTGTCGCGTACATAAAGTGCATGCATTTCGAAAGACGTGTCGAGTATAGAAGCGCCCCACATCAGAACATGACTGTTTACAGATCCTGGCAAAAGTCAAGGTGATGCTGATGTCAAAATGATATATATGTACTACTGCGGGAATCAGACTATGAAACTTACTGGACTGTAACAAATCACGCGACCCCCACGTGAAGCAAATAATTTAACGGAACTGTAACCTATCTTTGGTTATGTAAGTTTGAAATTGTATTTTGGGCCTATGGCCTTTGACTACAATAAAGTGACTATGGTGAATCAGACTACAGACTAAAACTAACATACATACATACATACATACATACATACATACATACATACATACATACATACATACATACATACATACATACATACATACATACATACATACATACATACATACATACATACATACATACATACATACATACATACATACATACATACATACATACATACATACATACATACATACATACATACATACATACAAACTAAAACTATTGTTGCAACATGTTGATATGAGCAATCTATGGACGTCGATGTAATTACACTCGCAGTAGAGTGGCATCTCTGAATCTCTGATAGCAAGTTTTCCGCAAGTGACAGCATATTCAATCACATTCAGTGTTCTCACCATCTTGATGACAGAGTGACTAATATAACCAAGGTAACGCTATCACCCACTTGTGTAATGTACCACAGGCACAAACAACAATTAATAGTTTTCTGTTTTTGTGCCTATCTTACTTTGCCGGTAGCTTGATTGCCACAGTAGTGTTATTGGAAGTCACTGCATGCCACAAACATGTTTAAAATCGTGGCAATATTACTAGTATTCCGAATCGTAATAGTCAAATAATTACAATACATTTTGAATAAGATATATACATTAAAGACAAACAGTTATGCATGAAAACATAGAAATATAATATATTATCTTAGTTTTCAATTAAATAAATTATCTTGTATATTAATAATTGATAATATTTCCATTATACTAACGATTCAGCAATAGTATGTGGACATCTTGAGACAATAGGGAACTTGCAATCCAGACTGAGCATGCTCTGACGCAAAGGACTATGGGAATATCTGAGGTTATCGTATTACCTAATCTGGAGCTACCAATAAAATAAACCTCCCACAATGGTCAGGGTGACTATGAATTGATCATTTATGGTTACAAACAATATAACAATATTGTTTATAATACTAATTGATTAGCATTTATAATCATATTTCCCATGATGCAACATTCAACATGGCGGGTTTGCAAGTTCCCTATTGGATTACTTTTGTTATGTACAGTCTAAGCACGCAGTTTTTGATGAGATGAGATGAGATGTAATACCAAGTTTAGTGTGACTGGCTACAGGTTTTGATGTTTAGATAAAGACAATGAAGATAGAGGTTAACCTCACATGAAAGAAACTTGTATACAGTCTCGCCGAACTTGATATCTCGAAAGTGTATGCTCATCCTGTACATCCTGTGGCGTTGAATCTTTAGGCCAGTCTCAATGAACGTGACATCTCGTCTAATTCAAAGTACATGCTCATCCTATAATGGTTGTGATTGCAGTATTTTGGTCAAGTTAGCTAAGATGACATTTGCTTGTTGTGTTGTATAGCCGATTAGAGAATAAAATAAAGATGATATTGAATCCATGTTGGAGTATAGTCTCTGTTGTCATTTCATTCAAAGAATTGTTTTTCGTTAGTTTGGTTGGTTTCACAGGGAGAATGATGCTACTGGACCGCGTATGATGTTACAATTAGATATGCCGTATATTGGGAATTGGGTTTATGCTTGGCATGGTACTCCACTGTGTATAGAATATGAGGTGTGTGTGTGGAGGAGGGGGGGGGGGTCTATTCAGTACAATTTACAGAGAAAATAAAGTATAAATTTAATAAATAATATTCTTTCTTTTTAGGCTCAAAACCAGCATTTATCAATGAATTACGTAGTTAGATCAGTGATTACGAATGACGACGAAATACAAAAATTCAAGGTGATTTTGTCTTACGAAAATACCCCTTACAGACACTTTCTTTATGTTAAACAAAGAAATAAAACTTGGACTTTTTTAATACGAAGTTGTAGTCAACTTAAATGGTGTCAGAACTTGTGATAAAACAACTATGTTATGGTTGATATTTAAAGAGCCACAAGCTGAATGTGTAAGTTCGGTTTTTGTTTGTTTGTTTGTTTGTTTGTTTGTTTGTTTGTTTGTTTGTTTTTGTTTTTGTTTGTTTGTTTGTTTGTTTGTCTGTTTGTTTGTGTGTTTGTTTGTTTGGGGGAGGTGTGCTAATTTTTGTTGTAGATTGAAAGATACCTGTTCTATTCTAATTGGTTATTTAAGCACACGTAACCATCAATTGTTAGTGGTAAAACTGAACCTGTTGTTTAGGAATAACAAATATTGAAACAAATTGGTGCCTGGATCATGACATACGACAGGGATAGCAGTAACGAGACACCGCACGAGATCTAGAGTGACAGTGGCTGTAAAATATCTTGTATCTCATTATTCGAATTCCATTTACAAGTCACGTGATCACCATATCACGATACATCTATACGCTGCGGATTGTAAACTGATATATCTACATTATTTGTACAGCATCCAACACCGACTATTTCTGCTGTTTTGGAAAGATCCTATGCGTAATCATGGGGTCGTACTTAATTTACATCACCATGGTTACCATATGTTTATCGTCAGTCAGTAACTGTATTGCCGAGGAAGTTGAAGGTAGGTTTTATCGTTTGCATATTTTTAACTGCGATATCCCGGCCTCAAAGTTATCAAGAGGCCCTTTTACTTCATAGCGGTGACAAGATATTTTAATGTCCTTTACGATTCAACTGAAGAAAACCGTCTGAGTGTTTTTTGGAAAATAATTATTCCGCTATATTATTGCATGTGAATCGGTTGACCTTTCAAGTGAGCACCAAATGAAAATATGAACAAAAGCTTTCATTTGATAAATATATTTAACTATGATAAGTTTTATTTTGATGCCGTTCACATTGAAGTGCCATGACCTTCTGCTGTTATGACCTTCTCAACGAACAGTTATGTTTGAGGCGAATTCAGTTTATAATTACATTCATGCTATGCACTACAATGTTTGTGTGCATTATCAAAATTCTCGTGACATGTTGCAATTTTGTGTTTTTCTTGTTTAGTTTTTCTACTTCGCACTATAGCACAGTTTTAAATGAAAACAAACTCTGCTCCTTTTAAAACCAGGTGATTGAACCAATGATGAGTAAATGTATACACACTGTATATTACTTACATACAAACAAAATATAATAAGTTTATTATATATTCCCGTAAAAAAATGATATATAAAAACAGTCGAAGTATTTGAGATGAAAAGTTCAAAAGTTTAAAGATCAACGAGGTGCCTAGATTGATGATAGCCGCTGTCTCAACTTGGTCATGCTATTTAGATATAAGAAATTATTTCAAAATGAATGTTACTGATACTTATACCAAAAATACTCTGGTGAAACGTACTTGGCCATTATACGTGTGTCGGAGGTATTCTACTCTGAGGTAGACTGATAACATGCAAGGCGAAAAGAGGATGCTGTTTAGTACTTCTACTATTAATAATGGACGGGGCATCTTCTTCGGGGGAGGGGGTCAGTGGATCAAATCAAGGTGTTGGTTGGTTGGGTTCCTGTTTTTGAAATTGGAAATTGTGCAGGTCACTCTGCTTGAAACTGTTCGATGGGGGGGGGGGTATTGTGTTTTTGATTGTGATGGAAGCAGGTATCATTTCTACAATGCCATGATCATGGTTCAACTGTGGTGCTTCACCCAAACCTAATTTCTCACCTAGATTACCACACTGTTTACTGCACAATATATGCTGTAATACATTAAATCTTAGACTAGCAAATTCAAAGCTGGGAAGTTTTTGTGCACAAGTCTAAAACTACCTTAAGATAGCACTTCCTCCTCCAAGCTTCTAGACCACCTAGTATACACGAAGATGTTGATTAAGCAGAGCAAATACAAAGTAAAAACATAGAGAAAGTAATAATGTGACCTTTGTCATTAGTATGTAGACATTGTATAGAGTGAGTCAGTCAAGCAAGAATACCTATCGTGTCCTAAGACTGCCCCTAAGTGTTGAGAAACTTTTATTTTTAGATATAAATAGTTCCACCACATGTGTGTTGTACATGAAGTACACGGTGTTAAACCAACTTCTATTTGAATATACTATCCATTACAATATTATATTATGTTAGATAAATGGGACAATGATAGTCGCAAGCAAAGACGGTTCATAATTCGACCTCTGCACGACAGTGCGAACATATATAGACCCCTCTTCTATCTAGCAAAAATGTCATTGCTTAAAGTTAATATACGTGGCACGCGGAGATATGACTTCAAACGCGTAATTTTGACAATGCGCACAAGCGCATACATATACATTCATATGTGTACATGCAAACGCGCACACGAATGCCGCACGAACTCACATACAAATATACACGGGCTATGTTCGAAGTTCAATACCTACTCTACAGTAACATTGACATGTATTTGTTCTTTGTCTAGCCCACTATGCACGATTACGGAGGCAAGCAACACCGAATCCTCCTAGTCAGAAAACGTCCACTTTGTCGAACCCTTCTACTACAACACGTGATACACTCGGTACTCCAACAACAGAGAGTCGTCCAAAACTTATAATAACAACCATTCAGGTAGGTAACTATAAAAATAGATTTTCTGTCTGTTTTATAGGTAATAAATAAATATATATATATTTGTAATGAAAAACGTTTTACATAAACAAATAAACACCCCCATCCCTACCCCACCCCTTTATTCAGGTCATAGATGAAATCATGGCAAGGCCTTGAAGATGAAGGTCAAGGTCAAAGGGTCCTAGATGACTAGAAAGCAGCACTTCAACAGCAAGTACGTTGACACATCATGTATTGTATCAATTCTTATTCAAAGTGGCATGGAGGTCAAGGTCAAAGGCCTAAAAAAGTTTACCACTGTGATGGGTGTAGACACTTGAATGGAGTCTCTATCTATTCAATGCCTTCAATTATGGATTATATAACATTTTTCTACTACGAATTGTATTATGATTGGACCATTTACGTCGCCAAACAAAGTGACGTACATATATGTCCATCAAACCTCAAAGTACGTGACCGTGATATTTTGGACAGTTTTAGTTTAAATAGACAGGAGTTTCAAAGACACATTCTGTATGCGGACAGACGTCGACATGCTCTTGTAAATACGGACAGATGTGGACATTTGTCATTCCAATACCCCCCCCCCCGCATTATCAGTTAAATTTGGACCAAATACTCCGTCATCGTGTTGAATATTGTATTGAAAAATATAATTTGTCAAATAACGTTTGTAATCAACCAATCAATTACTTATAATGAGACTCTAGGTCTGTGTACAATCTGATTAAAATATGATACGGTGAAAGCGGCTAGATGATATTGTGTTTATTTAGTACTTCTATTTCCATAGTTTTCTGTCATTTTGTTTCGTTCCGGGTGATCACTGCCTCCTCACATCTGACCCTGTGTAATAGAGAAGTGTGCTGTTTCGTTGAAGAAACCTCTCAAAAGCGCGAGATTTGAACGAGAATTTCTATGACTGTAACACAGGGCCAGATGTGGGAAGGCTGCGATCACCCGGAACAAAACAAAATACAAAAAGCGATGGAAATAGAGGTAAATAAAGACATGTAGCCACTTTCATCACATCAGATTGGATCAGTGTAATGTATTCATCTGTGTTTTCTAATAGGAACCACCTTTCTTGAAGCTAGTAGATGAAGAAGTTACTGGAAACAATGAATATGAGGGATATATTGCCGATCTTGTTAGTCTTTTAGCATATAAACTCGATTTTGACTATGAACTGAGTCTGGTCCCTGATGGACGGTACGGTAGTGACGATGGGGAAGGTAACTGGACTGGAATGATTGGCCAATTAGTCAAAAGGGTAAGTCAGATGAAACTGTCGTTATATACCACAGACCATGTAGATTTGACTCAATGTTTCATTAATACCTAGAAACACTACGAACACGTATACATACATCATCTGCCAGTAACCCCCTACAGACCATTTTAAAAATAGTTTGTAAAATACTATAGGACTCGCCAGTCGTAAGAGAAGACTGGTAAAAGCTGTCGTACCGTCTACATCGCCAACAATATGGTTATGAGATAGCTAATAGCTTCTCTATATCTCTATCACCGACGTTGGTACCATGTCACCATCCTCACTGTATGGAAGGTCGTGTTTTCGAATTCATTCAAATTTTACTCATTCTTTTCAGATGTTAATGTTATTCAATGATTATTTAATAACATGATTAATGATTATTAACACAATTACCTCGTTTTATTATGATTACAGGAGGTAGATATGGCAGCCGCACCATTGACTATAAGCTACCGTAGAGAACAAGTGGTCGACTTCACCAAGCCATTTATGAATGCAGGTCTTCAGGCGCTTTTAAAGAAACCGACAAGTGGCAAAGATGGGAATCTTTTCACTTTCTTGTTTCCATTCACAGTCGAAGTATGGATCTGTATCATTGTCGCTTTCGTGGTGGTTGGAGTAGTACTTTTCCTGTTGAGTAGATTTAGTCCGTACGAGTGGCGAGCCTTGTCCAAACGCGATGAAGTCACCAATGCCGAGGGAAAACATTTCAACTGTCTGAACTCATTCTGGTTTACATTCAGTACCTTAACTTTGCAAGGATACCACAATTCTCCCCGTTCCATCGCTACTCGTTTCCTCAGCGGTTTCTGGTTTTTCTTCATCATCGTCATCCTCTTCGCATATTTGTCGAATTTGGCATCCTTCATGACAGTGACAAGGGCGACGTCAACTCCAATTCAAAGTTTTGATGAGCTGTCAAGGCAGTACTATGTCGGGTACGGTACACTTGATCACGGGGCTACACAGTCTTTCTTTCGAGATTCAAAATATGAAATGTTTGAAAGAATGGGTTCTTTTATGGATTCTAACCCAACGTTTTTAGTGAAGAGTGTTCAGGAGGGAGTGGAGAGAGTTATACAATCCAGTGGGACATACGCATTCATTGGAGAGAGTACCTTCTTGGAATATGTTGTCAATCAAGTTTGTAGTCTATATGTGACATCGGAAACTGTCGTACTCAGATCGTACGGACTCGCTTTTCCGCTAAACGATTCAAGAACTGCCTCGTTTAGTGTGGCATTGTCGCAACTCAGAGACGACGGAACATTGCAAATGTTGCAAGACAAGTGGTGGCGCACTACAGGCCAATGCGGTAAGACCTCATCAGAACAGTATGGGAAGAAACCTATGTATGCATCGGCAATAACTCTGGTTGATATCAGTGGTATATTTATCATCTTACTTATTGGTATCGTCCTCAGTATTCCACTCCTTCTTTGCGAATGGGTCTTCTATAATTCGAAACAGAAACCGGTCGAGGTACGTATACGGGAGCTCGTGTTTTGTAAGTTTTGATCAGATCGTATCATATTCATGTTATGACTTGTGTTATTTACTTTATTTTGAGTCAACAGAAATGATCATTCATGGATGAGCAATGAATATTCATGGGAGATATTTTACACTGAACGGAATAAACACTTAGGAGTCATAAATATTTATTGTTCGCAGTGAATAGTCACTTCTGCTGGCTCCAATGAGGCAATGTGGCCCACAGCAAAGATACCCTATAAAGGCACACGTTATTGGATCTGGATGTTTCTCTGAAATTAAAAAAAATGTAAAAGTAATTGTAATTATAAATCACGAAATGACTTTCCAGAATCCATAGTTTATTTTTTTAAATGCCTTTATATCCTGGCGTGGTGTTCCCCTTTAAGAGGTAGTTTGAATAAATCACTTTTTTTTTCTTCTTTTTATTTTTTTTACAGAAGCCTGAGGTGCCAAAGAGCGATTCTGGTGCCCAAACTGAATCAACTGGTGTCATGGTGTAAATATAAGCAAGTTCACTGTGAAGTTGAACATTCAGAGCTAGAATCTGGCCCAGTGACGTCATCTTAGCGACTTTCCTTTATACTGTAAGGTCCCAGAAAAGTCATTATCACCAATTTTGTCACTTATAAAACTTAGCAAATCTGGCTTAGACGATACCTTCTGTACACTAGGGTGAAGCATTCTGGAAACACTCTGTTATATTCTCTTGAAACAATAGTCTCGGCATTGTTTGGGCGTTATGAGCTCCCAGCTTTCTTTGTTTTTCAGAGTGCCTCTCCCTGTGTATAGTAAATTTCTTCCACACCATATTTTCCAATTGTTTTTCCAATTTTCATAAGTCTATTTCAGAGCGGCTCCACAGTGGTGCAGGGGATGGTGAAAATAACTTTACTGGGTTCCTACATACAAAGATGTAGCTAATTAGGTGAAGTCAGTCTCGCTTTTGTTCTCTGTAAATAATATACAAAATAAGACAATGATTTGTCCTGGAGAGTTATTTCTCACCATTATATTGTATTTCTATAGCAAACTAACAAGGTAAATCAGATCTACATTACTAAAATCGGGAGGGATCTTCTGAACGTGGTATACATAGCATATGTATGGCTGCGGATAAGAGATAGGATGTGGGGATAGTTCCTGGAATGTTTGCATTTTTTACCGCCACCATTTATATAGCCACAACTATCTTTACATTCATAAGCTAAATAGAAGAATGATGTCAATTTTGAAGGAAAAATGCAATTGCACTCGGTTGCTTGGCAGAGTCACTGAGTTAATGGAATGGAATGTTGTAGCAGTCTAGCATCGTATTTCAACAGTGACTACCCTCACTGTGTGCAACATGGTCATGTCTGCATGCAAATTGGTGTACAGATTGGTGGAGTATTAAGGATGGAATCGCTTGAGATTATTAGAGCCTTCTAGTAGATAATTAGAATATTCATAGCTATGTGCAATCAGTATATGTGTTGTGAAAGAAATTTGGTTCTTGCTTCTATTCTAAGCTATTGTATTCTTTATCAAGACCTGCTTCAACATACATGTATCATACTGTCTCGCTCACGTGCAATATGCAAGAAAAAGTAGTTCCGCAAAATATTTTCACTTTTCAAGATCATATTTTGCAATCTAACCGGATTAATATCACAATAAAAAATAATTTACATGCCCCATCATATAAACGTTCCCTTGCCATGTAATATCAATACAGTCCTGATATGGAATGTACACCTTTGGAACGGATGGCTTTTGGTCCTTCTCACGCCAGGCGGATTATCATAGGATCTTCGGTCGCAAACATCCATATTTGGTCAGTGATATACAATGCAATGAAACCAGCAATGACCAGTATTGTATCTTGGTCACTTTTTAGATTGTGTAACCATGCAACGCTAAAACGCCAAGTAGAAATTGTCATTTACCACCATACTCATCAAGCCAAATTAATGTCTTTGAACAGAAAATATGGTTTATATACCTGGTCGTTCTACATCACTGGTTGTGAGGAAATATGAGTCGTAACATTCCAATCGCCGTTATTTTACCGATTTTTCATAAATTATGCTTAAGGAGGTATAATCATATTACTCCCCAGTAGTTTCCTTCACTCAGCCAGAAAATACCCATGACCTAATGATCCGTTAGGTCACTCTTATTTTCTTTGACTTAATGAAGAAAAATATTTGCGAATAAATTAATCATCTTGACGCTTCCTTAAAGTTTAATTAATAAATCGTAAAACGTGTACCGCCTCTGACCGCTGTAGGTTTTCTATAGTGGTCTGAAGTACCACCGACACTATGAAGCTATAAGTAATTTTCATCCATATCAACTGATGGCAGGTTATAGGTAACACAAAGACTATAAGTATTTTCCTGCACTATCATATTTATTAAATCACATTGTAAAGTTAATAAGATTTTTTATTAACAAACACATAGTTTAAAATGTGTCAGAAGCTTAACTTCTCATATGTCAGAACCTCATACAAAACATCAGAACACAGAAGAGGTGTCGAATTTGACGTAATGCCCAGACTGAATATGAGAGTATTTAAGAAATAGATTTATTAGTATTTTGTAATATTTATCAAAACATAGTTCTTGTTTTATAAGGATAATTTGCAATAAAACGTTTTCTTGTGTTTTCTGCGATGTGTTGTTTCGTTATTTTTTGTACACTATTTATGTTGTCATAGCAATCAGATACGTATTCCTTGAAAAAATCCCACTTATATTCGAGAACACCAGTCACTTTAGACAATTTTTGTACTAATTTCCTTCACGTCGATCATATCCTTTGTGCATACAGTATCTCTGCCAATTTCTGTGTCATTTTTAGTACATTATTCACAAAATATGAAGCTGAAGATGTACTGACTAGCAATGAGTCAAGCCTCAATTACATGTCTAAAATGGTAATATATATATAAACAAAACACTTAAATGTACAGAATGAAATTCATAGACTTAAACTGTAGACGACCATTAAAGTTCGTAGACGTTTTTCAACATATAAGTTGTCAGCTGAATTGATCAACATTAGGTGATAGCAACGAACATAACAACATAAGTTGATATCAACGAACATAACAACATTAGGTGATAGCAACGAACATTACAACATTAGGTGATAGCAACGAACAGAACAACATTAGGTGATAGCAACGAACATAACAACATTATGTGATAGCAACGAACAGAACAACATTAGGTGATAGCAACGAACATAACAACATTAGGTGATAGCAACGAACATAACAATATTAGGTGATAGCAACGAACATAACAACATTAGGTGATAGCAAAGAACAGAACGACATTAGGTAATAGCAACGAACATAAGAACATTAGGTGATAGCAACGAACATAAGAACATTAGGTGATAGCAACGAACATAACAACATTAGGTGATACTAGCAACGAACATAACAACATTAGGTGATAGCAACGAACAGAACAACGAAGGTTAGTAGCAGGATATATGAATTATGTTATTATCGGATGCATAACTAACTAGATGTGAACTGACTGCCTTCGTGCACGGGTAATTTAAAACTGTTTTAGCCGTCTATACTGTAGTGAAATTTTTAACGATTTTGTGCAATACAATAACAGAACTTACGAACTCGACAGAAACATATGCTTCCAGAATATGAGCTAAAGACGTTGTGATGAAAATGTGGAAACCAGGTAAAATGTCCAATTATCGGGTACATGATTATTTTGTTTCTTGCGCGGCAGCACCATAACTTTTAATGATTGATGTCAAACGTTTACAGTAGCTGTTGTTGAATGCCAAAACAGAAAAAGACAAACTCTTACCGGACTTACCTCGAATCATGTTATTTTTCTTTGAGAGCGAATGTTTTTAATTGTATGACATACAAACTCTATGCACTGAAAATTCAAAGTTTTTCACTGTGTTAACGTTAGTTCTAAAATATGTATGTATGTATGTATGTATGTATGTATGTATGTATGTATGTATGTATGTATGTGTGTGTATGTATGTAATGTACAAATGTATGTATGTATGTATGTATGTATGTATGTATGTATGTATGTATGTATGTATGTATGTATGTATGTATGTGCGTGCTTGTGTGTGTGTGTGTGTGTGTGTGTGTGTGTGTGTGTGTGTGTGTGTGTGTGTGTACATAATGTATACGACCATCAAAGAAATACAAATTATTGATCGATAAGACACTAAATGGAGATGTCAGTTATTTGCTCATTGGCACAGTGCATTGGCGTGGTCACCGGTCGTCCTCTCCTCTCATTATTGGGATTCCATTTACAAGTCACGTGATCACCATATCACGACACATCTATACACTGCCGATTGTAAACTGATATATCTACAGTATTTGTACAGCATCCAACACCGACTATTTCTGCTGTTTTGGAAAGATCCTATGCGTAATCATGGGGTCGTACTTAATTTACATCACCATGATTACCATATGTTTATCGTCAGTCAGTAACTGTGTTGCCGAGGAAGTTGAAGGTAGGTTTTATCGTTTGCATATTTTTAACTGCGATATCCTGGCCTCAAAGTTATCAAGAGGCCCTTTTACTTCAAGATATTACAATGTCCTTAAGGATTCAACCTAAACTATTTTAGGCTTTATGGGGGGGGGGGGGGTTATATTTTCCTGATGATTGCATTTGACTTACAGATGAAAGTTCATCGACGGGTGCAAAGAAAACAAGATATTTTAATATTAGATTTCTAGTTAATAAGATATTGCTTATTTTAACATGTTATATAGTTGTGAACTGTCATGAACTCCTCAATGACTTTCTCCATTAATAGCTACACTTAGTTCATGTCAAGTTACAGTATTTTTAAACCGTTAGAACAGTCCTTCATATGTATGCATATATGTATGTATGTATGTATGTATGTATGTATGTATGTATGTATGTATGTATGTATGTATGTATGTATGTATGTATGTATGTATGTATGTATGTATGTATGCGTACATATGTGCGTGTGTATGTGCGTGTGTGTGTACGTGAGAGAGAGAGAGAAAGAAAGAGAGAGAGAGAGAGAGAGAGTGTGTGTGTGTGTGTGTGTGTGTGTGTGTGTGTGTGTGTCAGTGCTGCATTAGTTGTCAGAATTAGGTAGATTTGTCAACTTCGAACTGTTGTTGTAAATCAAAATCGAATCGAGACCGAGTTTTTGTCAAAACAGATGAGGTTGAACAAGTACTTTGAAAAGTATATAATACAGAGACTGTATGTAGTCTTTGTGTTTGAGATATTTTAGGGTAAATCTATTTAAAAGGAAAGCAGGTGTCATAATTCGATGAACATATAATAAGTGTGTGCAAGGATCGAATGCACAAACTATTCTGTAGACATGTACATGTCTTAGGTCAAAAGTTGAACGAGGTACCAAGACTCACTCTGTGGCCGTGGACTGTTGTCATAACTTGATTCTCTCCCTCTTTTAAATAATTAACTTGTGTGAAAAAAAGAGAAGTGAATGTACTATATCAATGTTGTTGATTCCATATTTATAGTAAACCACATACAATTGTTAGCTGTCACGGTATTCAGTAATTTCAGTGAGTTTTGTCCCTCTATTAAAATGTGTAAATAGTAGAGAAGTCATCATGACCCAAGAAGTGACCTCAAATATAAAATAAATCAAAGTATCAGTCAAACCATAGACCCTACACATAGACCCTGCATGTGTAGCCGGGTCTATGGTCAAACAAATAACGCCTACCGTGTCCCCAGTGTGCCTCAATTTGTGTTGACAGACTTGCTATATTTCAGACATCAATTACAGTTAGTTAATTCAGCATGTGCCACTTTAAGGAATGCGAAGACTCCGTGAGTCAATTTATAAATAATTTATATGGCTCCAGTGTGAAATAAAGTTCATATTGCTAACAAGTAAACCATAGTGATTGAAATTCTTGATCGACCAGGCTCGCAAACCAGAGCTCTTATTTCTTCCGCTACACTAGACTGGAACAGCTAAAATAGAAAGACTGTACGTGTAAACATATTATACATTTACATCTGTGTCGATTATGTAACTTCTTGAGGCTGTAGGTTTTACTTGATAGGTAGGTATATCGCCTTTTACATTCTCGCAAACCAGGGCTATTATTTCTCCAGTAGGGACCGCCTAGTTAAGAACGGTGCCGTAAAACGGTCGTGGTTTGCGACGATGGCTTTCTACTGCTGGGGACAGAAAATCTGACTTATATTAAACAAACGTTTCTCCTCACTCATCACACTGCTGTTGTTCAAAAATGTTCTTTTTTCTGACAAGTAGTGCAACAATCCCAACTTGCCAAATGATCAGCATTGATTATGAATTGTGTATGCTGCGTACGTACAGTCGAATCTTCTCTGATCTGGCGAACGCTGTCTGTTTTTAGCCGTAACATAATTTTCAATGCATTGCAATAAATACTACGTGTATGTAGTATGTAGCAAGTTTCATTTCTTATATTTTGTATGAAGCCTTGTGTAGTCTGTAAAATGACATGATTGAAAACATTGCCGGTCGTCGGCTATCTGCAATTCAGAATATCGTTTAGCGTGAGTACTTGGACGCGGAATCAAAGTAATATTTATAATACAGAAATTCAATTGATTTCCAGACTATTTATATCAGAAATCAAGTTACCATCACAGTGAATGTCCATCCCATCCCATCCCAGTTCAGTGTTTGGATCGAAGTTTATATTTAGGAGAGATATATATAAGGAGATGGTAAATCCCTGCTGTTAACAGAAATGAAATACCGATTGAAAAGATATATAGGCTGTATCTACAGCCCAACTAAATACACAGCTGTTGTCTGATCTTTGTGGAATCTGGTGACTTTTGAGTGGATGCCATCATGACTGTAATGTTTGATTAAAGGGGAACATGCTGAGTTTGCATGTTTTAGAAAGCAATCGTTGATGTATATTAAACGATACCTTGCTATTGGCAGAATTCAAACCTGCTATTTAGAAATATTATACATAATTTATCATATATATACTAAAATCGGTTGTATGCTGTCAAGTATGTATGCTAATAGAAGTCAAAATATGATTTCATTGGCATCGAATGCATGCATCGTCATCCGACCATATATATTTTAATTATATATATATATATATATATATATATATATATATATATATATATATATATATATAATTTATATATGTGTGTGTGTGTGTGTGTGTGTGTGGTGTATACATGTGTGTGTGTATATATATATATATTTATATATATATATATATATATATATATATATATATTTATATATATATATTTATATATATATATATATATATATATATATATATATATATATATATATATATATATATATATATATATATATATATATATATATATATATATATATATTTCTATAGTATTTTCAACGACAAGCAAAATGAATGATAGTTTTTCCCTTACTACCTTACAGAAGGCCTTCATTTTAACACCTGTTGTTTTCTTACATTCTAGCCGCTAACCATGCACGATTACGGAGGGACATTGACGCAACACCAGGTTCTAAGAAAACAGCTACGCCATCATCCATCCCTTCTGGTTCAACTCGTGATGCATCTACTACTAGTACTACTCAGTCTTCGACAAAAGATAGCCGTCCCACACTTAGAATAACAACCATTGAGGTATGTAATCTGGAGACAAAGTATAACGTTGTCATAGTGTATGTTTTCGGTAACAAAAAAGGAATCGAAAATATTTTACACACTTAGTCCTACTGTGAAAAATACTGAATACAGTGTATTACTGTAATGAACACTGCTTTCAATAGGATATAATCAGAGCACAGCATTTATGAAATCGCACAGTTTCAATGGTTTTATGGTGTCTAAAGTTGCCTAAATATGTTCTGGTGAGGTAAATATATTACAAATATTCAAATGTCTTTAGCCAAATCAAACCAAAACTGTAAACCGTATATATTGTTTGCAGTAGACTGTATTGACAAATGTGCTGGGTTTTCGGGGATGACATAATCAATTATGTTAGAGGGGGAGGGGGGGGGTGTTAGTAAAATTTGCGTGCAAGGCGAGGAGGGGGTTCTCAGATGTTCATTTTTTTGGGAGGGAACAATTCATCAAATCCAAACCCGTATATACGTCGCTATATCAATATATTAAAACATCGATGCTGAACATAGATGTGTACTTTTCAAATATTTTCTTCAAATAATTCTATGCTTTGAACTTATAACTTTGAAGTGACTCATGACCAGTGTGGTGTCCCAATATTTCGCCATACAGGGACCCCCGTTCTTGTATTTAGAAGATGATGAAGTAACTGGAGGCCAGAAATATGAGGGGTATATTCCCGAACTTGTTAGCCTTTTAGCCGATAAGATCGGTTTCCACTATGAACTTAGTCTGGTCCCTGATGCAAAATATGGTAGTGAACATGCAGAAGGTAACTGGACTGGAATGATTGGTCAGCTGGTCAATGGGGTAAGTCAGATGAAATTCTCGTAACTATAGATACAACATCAAGATATTCACCGTACCGTCACCACCAACTCGTCATTTTTTAGTCATCTTTAACCATCAGACTTTTCCATGCTACTATTTTCGCTTAGTTTAAAGGTTTTTTAAAGAGGCAATATGGATAAGAAATGGGTTTTCGTGAATAGAACGTACTTTACCATGTGTTCTTGGTATGTTTCTTTTCATGTTTATTGTGACCACAGGAGGTAGATATGGCAGCGGCACCCTTGACTATAACCTACCGTAGAGAACAAGTGGTTGACTTTAGCAAGCCATTCATGAATGCAGGCCTTCGAGCACTTTTGAAGAAACCGACAAGCGAAAGGCACGGAGATCTTTTTGCCTTCCTGTTGCCATTTTCCGCAGGTGTGTGGATCTGTATCTTCGTCGCTTTCGTATTGGTTGGTGCACTACTTTTCTTTTTAAGTCGATTAAGCCCATATGAGTGGCGAGCCTTGTCCAAACGCGATGAAGTCACCAGAGCCGAGGGACAGACTTTCAATTGTCTGAACTCATTCTGGTTTGCATTCAGTACCTTAACTTTGCAAGGGTATCACAATTCTCCCCGTTCCATCGCTACTCGTCTACTCAGTGGTTTCTGGTTTTTCTTCGTCATCGTCATTCTCTTCGCATATTTAGCTAATTTGGCATCTTTTCTGACGATGACAAGGATGACGGCACCTCCGATTCGAAACTTAAACGACTTGTCAGGACAGACCAAGATCAAGTATGGTATAATACCAGACACGTCGACACAAGCCTTCTTTCAACATTCTAAGTATGATGTCTTTGAAAAGATGTGGTCTTTTATGGAAGCAAACGGTCCAAGGGTATTTGTGGATAGCTATAATGAGGGTACAAGTAAAGTTGCGTCGTCGGATGGAGCGTACGCATTCATAGGCGAGAGTACCTTCTTGGATAGCATCATTAACACAGAGTGTAATCTATACATGACATCTGAAACTGTAGTACTTAGATCATACGGACTTGCTTTTCCGCTGAACTATCCCATGACTGATGCAGTCAGCTTTGCGTTGTTGCAACTGAGAGACGAAGGAACATTGCAAAGATTGGAAAATAAATGGTGGTTCTCTACAGGTATTTGTGGGAAGGACGCCATTTTGAATGACGAGGAAAAATATATACAACCATCGACAATATCATTGGCTGATCTGAGTGGTATCTTTGTCGTTCTACTTATTGGTATCGTCCTCAGCATTCCACTGATTCTTTGTGAATGGCTTGTGTATAACTCAAAACACAAACCCAAGGTAAGAAGGAAGCAACCGTGTGGCCTCAGCAAACACGGTTAATATAACTCTTGAGTTGGATGATATTTCATTACGTCATATATTATATATAAGTTTGAGCGGTTAAAAGTTTAGCGCCACTCCAGGAAATGCGGAATTGTCATTGACTTTCAAATTGGCTTCTGGCGATGATTTCACATCACACAATTTTCGGCAGGAAACACCAAATTCAAACTTGCTCCACACAGTATTGTCCTAACAGTAGCCCAGCGATGCCTCGTGAGGTAAGAAGACATACATATGTGTTACATGAATAATAAATATCCATGACTATTTATCTGAAGGTAATAAGCAGTTCTGAGACATGAATATTGATTGTTCAGCTAATACATATGCATGCCTGCTGACTCCCATGAGCCAATACTGGACTACTGTTAGGACAATGGTATATGAAACAAGTTCGAATTTGCGAGAGTAAATGTTCATGCGGACTATGGATTCATACTTAGTAATGAAAATTCCTTCTCACAGAGTAAAAAAAAAACTGGAATCGACTCAAGGTTTATGAAAATGTATGTATTCATTAGCCCCCCCCCCCCCCACCTCCCTCCAAGACGGCAATGGTGGTAACCTTGATATATTTGGGATTCGCTTCTAAGAAATGTTTTGACTCTGTGAGTAGATATTTTCATTAGTAAGTTTGAATTTGGCGTTTCTTTGCAATCGCGAGAAATTCGAATTGTATGAAAATTCATGTATTCACTAGAGCTGTATTCTCCTTTAGGATGGCATTGTAACAGACAATATTAAACTAATAAGCAAATACACAATAAAACGTACTTATAAGGAAATCGTATTCGATAGTACAGTATGCTAAAGGTGGTAAGATATGAACGGGAAGATTTAGTGATCAAAACTGGCGTTCTCGATTTTTTTTTATCTTCACCCCCCCCCCCCTCTCCAAAAAACCCCAAGGTCATCATGTCATATAGGACATGCTTGGTGATATCTGTGTTAGTAAGTAGATGTGATTTAGTTTTCATCTGTCACCTGTGGACCACCGTATGGATGTGATTTAGTATGTCTTTCATAGTTTGAATAATACTTATCAGGATATTTCAGTATGAAACAAATGTAACCATCAACAAGAACACAACAGCTACAGAGTGTACACATGATAAAAAAACTAGCTAAATAATGGCACTTATTCACTTATTCTATTAAAAACAGGAAAATAGGCTATTATACAACTGCTTTTACATAAATTATTTCAACTGAAGAAAAGCACAAACCTACCCGCCCCCCCCCCCACACACACATACATACCCCCATACATACATACATACATACATACATACATACATACATACATACATACATACATACATACATACAAACAAGCAAACAAACAAACAACAAACAAACAAACAAACAAATAAATAAATTAATTAAAAATTGAGCCATCCTCAAGTTAAATGGTTGAATTCTAAGATACATTATTTCAAATATAATTTTTCCTTTTTCAGAAATCCAATATCCCAAAGGCAGAATCTGGTGCCCAAACGGAAGCAAGTGGCGTGTAAGGCTCTATAACTAGAGAGATGAAGTACAACTTTAATACGAGAAAGAGAAAACAACATCACCATTTTCAACCGTGCGCCATCAAAACTTGCAAGCGATCCCTTTTTTAAAGGAGGAACCAACAGGTTTCCCGAAACTGAATGAAAGAGCGTCATTTGATGCAATGATCTGCCTGTTTGCCATTATAATTTCATCAAGAATTAATTCAAAATCAAAATAAATTTTAGCTGAGTTATAAAGAAAGATGTTGGACACCACTAGGACAGATTGAACAATGCTAGTATTGAAATATTGCGTTGTCAGAGATGCAATCTGGGTCCATGTTTTTGAGAAGTCACTGCACGGAGTGTTTGCTTGTTTGTGGATTGTTGTTTTCATTCGAAAATGTAAGACTGGTATGCTGAGTGCATGGGGTAGGAGTACTATAGGGGTTGGGGTGGGTGGGCTAGTATCACGGTACTATAATTGTTAAATGTACACCACAAGTACATGCATCTCCTACTAGACAGTGTTCAACATTTACGTTTAATTTATGTGAGCGAGTTCCATTAACATCAATAGAGATATCTGCTTTTAATAAAGAATATCAACGATGAGAATTCATAGTGAATTATGTAATATTAGATGCATATATAGTAAATTATAGATGTGAATGTCAATTGCATTGTCGATATCGATAGTGTAAAAGTGTCGTGGAATACCCTTCCAGCATGTGCACAAGATATTCAATGACAGGCCAGTCTTATGAGGGATTATTCCATGACAGACAATATATACAGGGAGGTATTCCATGACTGTATATGGTGATGTGTTCTATGTCCAACTGTAAATGAGGGGGATTCCTTAATTTGACAGACTGTATATGAGGAGGTATTCCATGACACTGTGCATGAGGAGGTATTCTATGACACTGTGTATGAGGGATATTTTATGTTACACTATATGAGGAGGTATTCCACGACACTGTGCATGAGGAGGTATTCTATGACACTGTGTATGAGGGATATTTTATGTTACACTGTATATGAGGAGGTATTCTATGACACTGTGTATGAGGGATATTTTATGTTACACTGTATATGAGGAGGTATTTGATAACAGACTGTATATGAGGAGGTATTCTATGACACTGTATGAGGGATATTTTATGTTACACTATATGAGGAGGTATTCCACGACACTGTGCATGAGGAGGTATTCTATGACACTGTGTATGAGGGATATTTTATGTTACACTGTATATGAGGAGGTATTTGATAACAGACTGTATATGAGGAGGTATTCCATGACACTGTGCATGAGGAGGTATTCTATGACACTGTGCATGAGGGATATTTTATGTTACACTGTATATGAGGAGGTATTCCATGACACTGTATATGAGGAGGTATTTTATAAAAGACTGTGGTTACAAGTGGTTAGTAAATGACAACCTAAACACAGACAGGTGGTCAATGAGGTGGTCAAGGCAAATATATGGCTTACTACAGAGAGATGGATAGATAAAGTCCATTGTAAAATGATTGACATTCACCGACAATTTCATAAAATTAGGTACTTTATTTAGCACTCAGTTTAGTATATACATCACCAAAATATTCTTTGGTTATTTTCTTCCAGAAAATCCCCACATGTTGTGCCTCTTCAAGACACTTGCAAAGCTGCCATAATATTTATGTAGTGAAAACACTGATATCACATTCTGTGCCTATCTAATATTCACTTTCACAGAGAAATTGAGACTAATTATGGCCTTTCCATTTTGAGGCGAATTAACAAACATCATTGTCTTACAGTGTGAGGGTGTCCAGCATACCTTACAGACTATGTAGACAAGAACTGAAAAAAATCAACAAAACTTAGCCTAGTTTTACTTGAAAGACTTTGTTTCTCAATAATTTTACACTTGGAAAATTTATGGTATTATTGTAAAATTCTCAAAATTTGAAGAATTAATATCACTGCAAAATAATCAGAAGCTAAAATAGTCACATTTGTGAACACAAAATCTTTGTGTTTTCACAAAGTTTTGAGAACTGAATACTTCATAGTTATTTTTAGCTCTACTAAATGTAAGTGGATCTTTGGGCACTTTTAATGGGTTACCCTCCCAATCAAAGTCACTGAGGACATGACTACATCACAGATTGCATACACGATCCACTTAGATTTCGCAGAGCTGTTCAAAGCAGATGTCTGTGCCTCCAAGTGCAAAAGCCTTGGCTTGGTGTAGAGAGTTTCTTGAGAGTAACACAAGACAATTCTCTGGGCTAGAGAGCTTCTTGATATAGCAACACCAAGACAATTCTCTGGGCTTTTGGTGTAGACACCTTCTTGACATAGTAACACTAAAGCCAGTCTCTGAGCTTTACTCAAACTGCCTCAGGACTTTTCCATATATATTTCTTCAGATTCTGGATAAGTAACACAGAACTACAAATATATCAGTTTTTGAATTTTGTTGAATTTTAGTTTGCCAGGTTGTTGGCAATTATTCATTTTCTTTTGGGGGGGGGGGGGGGGGGGCGCAACCACAATGTTCATATCTAATTCTAGTCCTGAAACATGGCACAGCAATTAATCTGATCATAGATGACTTTAAGTATGTATTTCATAGACTAATATATTCTGAGAATCAAATTATTCTAATGGAAAAAGTTGAGACTTAATTACTTCAGCACATTTTTCCTGATCTGACTTTGAACATTTTATAAAGCCTTGACAAAAATTCTTTCCTGAAATGTGCTTGTAGTACATCCATTAATACAGTATTTCAATCAGCTGGTTACATGTACTTTACCATAGTCCAGTTACCAAAAAGACAAAAGATTGTATAACTTGGCCACTTGGAGTGCTATTCATGAGCAGCCTTTGGACTCGAAATGATGACAACAAGAGTACATTTATGATTTGTTGACTGCACATATACTGTCAAGTGATTTAGTCCCTGGACTTCCTTGTTTGGGATGCCCTCTTGTGACACCACGTCTTTTGAAAATGACTGCTAGGTAGGTAACTGGAATATGGTGCATTGAGAGTGCTCTTTTACCATACCAACACCCACCCCTGTAAATTTAGTTTTGGAAGCTACATTTTGATGGCAGTGTATTTGTTATTACATTAAAATCACAATGAGCTCATGAGGAAAGAATACACTTGGTAAAGATTTGATGAAGGCATTTGAACCTTGTACACAAAATACTGGGCATAGCACACCTGGATTTAAGAAGTATATGTATAGATTGTTATTGTTTTCATAACTGCATATCAATGAGGTAATTTGCATATTCAGTACAGCTAAAGTTACTTTCTAGGGATCTAGTCGTGACGTGACAATGTCGCCTTGTCCAAATCATTCACACAGCATTAGCATCTCATCAAGTGGCCTACTAGTGTAGTCACCTTACATTAGACTATTGTAAATACATGTCCATGTAGGTCAAAGGTCGTTCCTGCTTTATCTCTACTAACTTTATATAATGGAGTCAATTTCTATTTATTATAAATATTACAAAATATTCTTACCTTCAACATCAAATTTTATGAAATTAACTTTGAGAAACACTTCAAAAATTGGTACACAATCTATGTGGGTAATATCATCATTGCCCTGTTTGCAAGAAAACAGTAAACTGTATATACCATCTCTACCTATTAGACTCCTCCTAAACCATAGTTTACTCTGTATGGCTGTAGAGATCATTTGTTCAAAATTCACAGTTAAAGGGACACAAGCTGAGTTTATACATTTTTGGGGTATTTTTTTTTGGCTATAGAATCGAACATATCTGTTGTGTTCTAATCACTGTATTATGTTAAACTATCACTTGCTAATGTCAGAACTGAAATCTCGTATTTAGGTATCGGGTATAATATATTAATGATTCAATGATATAATATTCTAATTGTCTACTATATCATCATGGTAGCCGTTATTATGCTATCAAATGTGCTAACAGAGCCAGAATATGATTTCAGTATCATTGAAGGTTGGCATTGACATTAGCATTATACTGGTATGGTTTCATTTAAGGTTTTTATGTAAATATTTTCACAAAGTCAAATACCTTATAAACACAGCTTGTACCACTTTAACTAAAATGCATATACATTGAATACATTTTCATTAACTGCAAAATTTCCTACTTCAATTTCTTTTGATGTCTCCCAAAGTAGGTTCACACAGTGTATTTGTATAATGACAGGTTGTTCTCAAGATGTATCATTGAAGTTCATCATCTTATCAGTAGTTTACTTGAATGCCTGCAGACCAGTTATAGCTCTTCCTAGAATCAAGGCATGAATATCATGGGTACCTGAAACATAGAAGGGAAAGAGTTGACTTGAATAAACGATATCAGCATTTATTTCAGGCAAAAACGGAGAATTATTATTTCTGGTCAGTGCACATGCATGACAAATACCCTCACATCAGTTTTTTTTCGTGTGCAACCAGCCCATGCAGTCTGCAGATCGGGGGAAAACACAAAAATAACCCTCCCTACATTAATTACTACTTCAGTGATGACAACTGCAGAGCCAATCATGGCTTTAGTGAGCAAATTTGTGCATAAGTCTGGATTAGTTTTACTTTTGTTGTCCCCCCCCCCCCCCCCCCCCCCAGTCATACATATTTCACCTTTGAGATTCATTTCAGCAAATATTTAAGGAAGGAGTGTTAGAAGTCTCCTGATAGGCTTACTAAACGTTCTTTTGAGACATGAATGAATTTTACACCAATCAAAATCCATTTCTGTGAATGGATAATGATTTATTTCTGTCCTACCTTCATAGGTGTTGACAGCTTCCAAATTCATAACATGTCGAATGATATGGTATTCATCAACCACTCCATTCCCACCCAGCATATCCCTAGCATTCCTGGCAATATCCAGGGCCTTTCCTCCTGAATTACGTTTTATCATGGATATCATCTCTGGAGCTGCCCTATATTTGTACAATGAAAACAAATCTTCATTAGTTTTAATGTTCCATTTTCTAGAAACGTTTCTGATGAATCAGTTTTCAATGAAATATAAGCAACAGAAGAAGAGCAGTCATATATAATATTAATAATTTCATGATACTGGAGATTTGTAAAGTGCCTCATCTCTGCAAGCACAGCAAGAGGCACAGCAGTAAACAAGAAAAAAAAATGACTGTATGACGTCTGTACATCAGTTTTGTCAGTATGAGCATTGGAAAACTAACACATCTGTAACACAATCAATATTGATGTTGAATAGCGTTGGCTTTGAACGAGTTGTGGAGAAATATAAGTGGCTTTGAAGGTGTTGGAAAAATCTTCTCCCTATCATACATACCAATTCTCTTGTAATGTATATACACTTGGCCACAACGTGTAGTAGGATGCACTCCTTAAGAAAATATGAAGCACTTCAAGCCATCTCAGACTTGTTGTGTGTTTAGTGGGTGTGTATTTGTGAAAATTGTATCCTGCTATGTGCTGGGGCCAGGTGTCACTGTGAGTCAGTTTATGTCAGTTTGATAGTGAGATAGGGAGAATTCAGTCAATTCTAGTCATCACAATAATGGTTGCAATGTTCTCAGTGAAAGGAATAACAATGACTTACCTTCCTTGATCTTTGAGTCTTCCCACTCTAAGACATGCTTGTAGTCCAAGGCTGATTTCTGTCATCATGTCGGCCATCTTTTTCTGCATAAGCTGATTCCCTGCCAATGGTGATCCAAACTGATGTCTGCAGTAAATACAAGAATTTGTAGACATTTTTTTTTTGGTGTCAAACAACCCTCATGTCAAAGACATTTATTCTTAAAAACCATGGGTCATTGGGATAATTTCACATATTGAGGGGCATGCTGTTAATGAATGTTCCGAAATAGCTAATTGTGTGCAAGGACATGAATGGATTGATGGAGTCTGAGCTTACAAGTAACTGTAAATATAAGCCATATGATATATGCTGCTGCCAGACATTTGTAGCTCTCTGTAGCGCCCTCTATGGTAAAACAGCACTAACATACTCACCTGTCAAGGGTGTACTGTCTTGCTGCTGCCAGACAGAATTCTGCTGCACCAAATGCACCCCATGCAATGCCATACCTAGCATTATTGAGACAGCCAAAGGGACCCTGGTAATTCAAGAAAATGATACTTGTTATAATATCACTTACTTCATGATATAACGTTGCGTAATTGCAGTAAGGTCATATCTGTCTATACAACTGTACAGTAGATACGACCTTACTGCACTAACGCCGATGATAATCAGATACATCAATGACAACACATTTCCTGCCAATATGAAATGTAAATCCACTGAACTAATAAGGACAACTGCTAAAGTTACAAGATTGAAAATTAAAATGAACATAAAGAAGCAAGGTAACAGAAATCATCTGCTGTAGCAATTTCTTAGTATCTTATTTATGGACCATATTAAGATAAATTGTCTATCATATCAAATTTTTATTCAACATTTTCACAACGAATTGCTCTTACACTAGAAAATAATACTGCCAAAGAGCAAACCTGTCAACCCTGAAATAATACAAAAGGAATTTTAGCAATTAGTAGTATTCTACGTAGAAATATTTAAAATAACAATTTGCATAACAAAAGAATCTACTATCGTGTTAATTGTGTCATGTGTTCTTTGGAAGTCATAGGGTGAAATCAAATACAGTGCATGGAGAACCCTGAATGAGTAGACTGGGTGGGGTTACCATGGTTACTTAATTATTATAATTACCATGTTCCTGGGCTAGCAACATCTGAAATTTCATATCACTGGAACCATATCAATGACATTTCAGAAACTAATAAAGAATGGTACTTACTTTGAGCCCACTGACATTTGGCAAGAGATTTGCCTCCGGTACTTCTACGTCTTCCATCACAATCTGACCGGTGATAGATGCTCTGAGGGCAAATTTGCCTTCAATTATTGGTGTAGCCAGGCCCTTCATACCTTTCTCAAGAATGAATCCCTTAATCTGGTTGTTATGTTCCTCACTCTTGGCCCACACAATGAAAACATCAGCTACTGGTGAATTTGTAATCCTGAAAAATAGCAAAAGTCAGAAGTTATGCAAAACAGATGATGTTCACTGGTTACCATGGTGAAACATGATTTAGTAACAATATGAAGTATCAATAAGTTTCTTTCAATAACATGGAACACAAATGAAAACTGAAAAGTCTCAACAAACTCAAATGGTTTCAAAAATTCTGACTAGCTTTCGCCTTGTTGACAGAGTTGTTGTTAGTGTCACCTATTACACAGTGAATTCAAAGAAATGTATAATTAAAGAAATGTACAAGATTTTACAAGATAAAATATAGACATACACAGAAAAATGGTTGATATATACATAACAAGATATAGTTTATAGTTCTAACTTTAACTTTAATACCTTCGATACATAAGACTGTTGTGCTAATTTTTTTCTATTGAGTTGACGTAATTATTGATATTAATTTGACAGAACCCTATGACGCGTTAGTCCAAGTGTGGCATACTCGGAATATTTGCATGAGTGCTTGTCGTGTTCTCTGTGGCAGTACTTTCACGAGTGTTGTGAGTGAAAGTGCAGCAGAAACCACTGCAACCATGAGTGTAAATACCCCTGAGTACCCACACTGGCAGTCACTCGGCATGGGGTTCTGTTATTATTACATATGTTTATCCGAAACAACAAATTTCCATAAAAATGACAATATGTGATCCTTGCTATGGTGTAGAAAGAACGACTGCATCCTCATTTGCATATCATTTGCATTCAGGTATGCAATAATGTTTTCAGTATTGCACTGCAGTGCAAATACCACTAGTATGCGCATGCAGCAGTGCAAGTAATCTCTGTTACATATACAAATAATAATCAAAATGACACAGTTTGGATAATGCACACTGATAAAACAGACGTCACAGGACACAGTGTTTAAACTGGACATCTCAGTATAACTTATAAGAGTGTTTCAATGATATAGATTAGTATGAGTATTAAAACCGAGCTTATGCTTCTATAATGAGCTCATTGTTATTCGTGATGTCATGAATGTTTTAGTCACATGATTCAGTAGCAATTTCTGCAAAAGGTTGGAGTGCAAAGTAGCATTTTTTTAGCTGTTACATGTAAATAAATAACAATCATGTGTATATTAAATTTATATTGATGATTGAATATCAACTTGCACCTGTTCAAGAGTTGTCTAATGATAGTTTTTGTGATTCATAACAAGTGCCAAGCATTTTTTGTGGAACAGCTTGTTAGACTGCATAAAGAACTGAAGAATGAGGCATGGAATGAAGAAAGAGAATTTTTGGCAGATTTTTATCAGTGAATATTTTCTCATCCGAAGGCTTGAATATGATTTGACTTAAAAGAGAGAAAACATACAATTTATGGATGTATACAATTAAATGCCATTCAAATCAACAAGGTCAAAGTTTGCAAATGGGAATTATTCAAATTAGTGTTTGGATGCTAATTAATTCAAATTACATTAGCATAATAATTTGTAACTGTTTTTGTGCTTGATCGTGCCATAGTTAAAGTCACAAAAGTTAATTTCATTGAACAGTTGCTGTGAAAGTCTTAAACCTGCATTTATGCTTCATGTGCTTGAAGTATGGTTCAATAGATCACTACCCACTGTGTGTGTGTGTGTGTGTGTGTGTGTGTGTGTGTGTGTGTGTGTGTGTGTGTGTTTGAGAGAAACATACAAATACATACATGTGTGCATGTACGTGTAGGTACTTACGTATGTAAACACACACACATGCACGCACATGCACATGCGCACACACACACAAAGCATACATACATACATACATACATACATACATACATACATACATACATACATACATACATACATACATACATACATACATACATACATACATACATACATACATACATACATACATACATACATACATACATACATACATACATACATACATACATACATACATACATACATACATACATACATACATACACACGGATAAATATTGGCTGCCACCTTTTGGGACTCCATATCAAATGACACGCATCATGACATCGAACACCCACAACAAATCTTTCAGTCCTCTACATAACTGTTCAACAAATAGCAACATGACCAGAGTCCCAGGACTAATATCAGGTGCAGCTGTTTACATTTCATTGACAGAGTGTAATCTATACATTTCATACCATGACATTGAAATGGTTAATTAAATTTCACAATGATCATTACTGTAGCAAACACAATAGAAAACACCTTGGTGCTTTGTGCAACAACAGACACAGTGTAAAGTTCAAACAGGTCAATGGTCGATACTTCACATTTGAAAGGTATCCTTCACCCAACTTTATCATTAAGAATTTATGCATAACATCAGAAATCTAATCAATTGGGTATAGGTATACAGTCTCAGTGTAAACATCAACTGGCACTGGACTTCAGGTCTTTCATGCCCACAAAGGGAAAGCTTGTTGAAAATTTGGATGGTAATATAAAGGTGCCAGTCGTAGATCTGACGGAAATGCGTACACGTAGGTTGTAGCATGTGAATGGTACTACTGGTACTACTCTGCAATAATAGGTGAATGTTGTGAATAACCTTGCTTTGACGTAGAGTAAGTATTCTACTTCTAATTTCACACATATACATGTATACAAGTACAATATGTATATGGTATGATGTTATATTATGAAGTGTTCCTCCACTGGTTCTGTTCTATACACTTTTACAATTCTAACAACTCAGGGATGAAATTAGCAGTAGTCCTGGACACATAGACTACTAAATATTGTATCTACACTACCAAATTGGTTCAGGGCACATAGACTACTACACATTGTATCTAGTCTACCAAATGGCAGTAGTGCAGGGCACATAGACTACTAAACATTGTATCTAGACTACCAAATTGGCAGTAGTGCAGGGCACATAAACTACTACACATTGTATCTAGACTGCCCAATGTATAAGGTGGTAGTCTGTTAGACCCATGGATATCAATAGAAAACTGTAGCTGTAATACTAACAGTTCACTTGGCTAAATCAAACTACCAAGCAAAAAAGTGAAATCAAGGCCCTGTTCCTCAATTGCAATTGTTGACATGTTAGCAAACTACTGTCCACAACTACAGTTGAACTAAGGTGAACGCCTTTATCTAAATTATGTTTATAGCTACTAAAAAACGTTATCTATCAAGTCAATTATCTATAGATCACAGGTACAGCCTGATCTGACGTAGGTGACATGCGTACCATATACAGGTGTAATTATGTCAATTCAGTCTGTATTTGGGTTGGAATGTATCCAACAGAACCCTGCCTAAAGCCACTTGTCACTACAATGAACATCTCTGTTTAACCAATTCATCTTTTAGTTACAATTTAACCTCTTTATGACCTTGTACCTGCATAGTTTTATTGTTTAAATTAAAAATACACCACCACCATACATACTGGGTTACCCTGGTCACGTCAACAATAAGTTAGAGTCAAAACACATTCCATACGAATATCTAGGAAGTGCATATGATGTGTAAATTAATTTTTCTCAAATAATTTTAGCTGATAGATGAATTTGTGTTCAGTGCTAAGCAGCTGAGATATTACATGATGTCTAGTCTCTAGGTAGTACATATAGATGTACTATATCTCACATTACATGCTATGTACATAATCACTGTGTTCTCCAGGAGGGGTTTGAACAGAACTCAATATCCTGTTATCACTAATTTGCACCCTGCTTTATTATGTTCACTGTCCCCTTCAGTTCTCTTCATTCACATTGCTTTCTTAAAAAACTGTACTCTTATTTACGTCAGTAGTTATTCTGTTTACCTCACAATAACTAATACTCAAACTGTAGTTGTTTATATACATCTTGTTGTTTCATTATTGTTTCCCTTGGCTTTGACCAAGATGGCTACCTGTCTAGCTTGCTTTGTCATCACATTTTAACACCCTTCCCTGTCTTCCTGATCTTATTCTTTAACGCTTTACATACACAAATGCAAACACACTCACACATACGCAGATACAGCACATACACAAACACACACACACACACTCACACACACACACACACACTGTACACATGCAAAAGTGCATATACATATGCATAAGCTGTTACAAACACACACACACAAACAAATAAACCAACAAACCAACAAATAAACAAACAAACAAACAAGCAAACAAACAAACAAACAAACAAACAAACACACACACACACACACACACACAAAAAAAAAACAAAAAAAACACAAACCACCAACTATTCATCCTCAAAGTTGTTGACACTTTGAAATGATAAGCTGACACAAAAACAGATATTTTACCAAATTATGTTGACTAAATTACTGTTGTCAATAACACAGCTGGCAAAGGAATAGATACTCCCACCGTTCATCATGACAAATGTAACAATATTATTCATCAGGATATTGACCTCAATTGACCTCAGTGATGGCGTCATCATAACTGTTAGCTTTATTGTAATTCATAAACATCACTCACTGTGCTGTGTAGCAAGGTTGTATGACCTGTCAAGTGAGGTTATTGTACACTTTGTGTATGTACCTTGTACCTTGTTATACTCATAAACAAATTACTGTCTGCTCAAAGATAACAAAATCTGAATATTGTTTGTTTTCCCCAAATTTTAAGAATATAATATTTTCATTCCAGATTAAATTTGACTTTTTTATATTTTGAAATAATTTTAATGTAAACATTTCCCTTGATCTTACTTTTATTGAATATGCTTAGACTAATTTGCCTTGAACTTATTCTTCACCCCCCCCTTTCTCTCTCTCTCTCTCTCTCTCTCTCTCTCTCTCTCTCTCTCTCTCTCTCTCTCTCTCTCTCTCTCTCTCTCTCTCTCTCTCTCTCTCTCTCTCTCTCTCTCTCTCTCTCTCTCTCTCTCTCTCTCTCTCTCTCTCTCTCTCTCTCTCTCTCTCTCTCTCTCTCTCTCTCTCTCTCTCTCTCTCTCTCTGAAGTATGTGAAGTAGCTGTAGAAGACAGGAACATCTGAAATAACTAGGTTTGGTGGAAAAAGAAAATAATCTCACACACACTCTGAATGTAGAAATTATCTACTCAGTTATATTTTTTTAATTGAATCCCAAATTTTCTGACCAGTATCTTCAGTGGTGTACTACAATGAGCTGTCAATTGACATGTCTCATGTTTCACCTCATCTCATGAACATTCATTCTCCCATAAACTTACCATGTTTTGGTTCCATTAAGTGTGAACGTTTTACTGCTAGGATTGTATTTGGCCTTGGTCTCCATACCACCTGGATCACTACCATGGTTAGGTTCAGTCAGGCCAAAAGCACCGATAATTTCACCCTTTGCTGAAAATATAAAGGCCAAAAGCACCGATAATTTCACCCTTTTGCTGAAAATATATCACACAAACTTCAAATCATTACAAACCTAGCTTTTTAACTTTCCTCTGTCAAAATATGCACACGTCCTGAAATTGCACGTTTAGTTCTAAACTTAACAATGGAGCACCGCTGTAGATATGTTTCAGAATGACATCACCAAGGATATACTTACCCAATCTTGGTAGAAACCGTTCTCTCTGTTCTTCAGTCCCATATGCATAGATAGGATGCATGACAAGTGAGGACTGGACACTGAGTGTAGATCTATAGCTACTGTCCACCCTTTCAATCTCTCTTGCTATCAAACCATACGCCACGGATGATACACCAGCACAACCATATCCCTGGATTGTACAACCAAGCACTCCCATCTGTCCCATTTCTGGTATGATCTCTGGGTAAAACTCTGTACGAGACAGGAGGAAAACACTATGTCATAAAGCATATTGAATTATAGACTATCACTCAAGGGTCTATGCTGTATATATGCAAGGAGAACTGGACTATCATTAGTATTATCTATGCATGCATACAAAATGACTAAAACGGATCAACCCAGGATGCTAGCTCGGACAGAGGAACTGTTGTAATCCTTTGGCTAAATTTGGTAACCTTCTGAAGCTCAGACTCGAAGTCTTACTACTACAAGACAACACATATAGCAAGATTGTTACCACAAAAACACTTACTTTCATGTCTATTTGCCATCAGTATTCTGGGCATCAATTTTTCTTGACAGTAATCATGAAACTGATCCCTAACCATGATTTCCTCCTCTGTCAACTGGTCATTCAATAACAGTGCATCTTGCCAATCAAATACTGGACGTTTAGCTGTCTTATCTGACTTTGATTTGGCTGAAAATTCTGGCTCTGTTTACAATAGTTAAGGAAATCAGCAAGTCTATAATAGAGGTAGACTATTAGATAGATACAGAGTGTCATTCTGTCCTCAACAGCCTTTGATTGGCCGATACATGAAGATACCATAGCACAATATACATGTACCTTACAGATTACAGTGGCGAGAGGATTTCAAACAAATGCTTCTACAGTATATTTGTCAAGGTTTGGTTATCTCTTGCAATAATAGACTCTGCATACATGTGGCAAGTGGGTTATTGATAATGCATAAGTTTTGTATACCTAAGTATCAGTATAACTGTACAGGAGCTCACATTGAGTTAGGGAATACCTGATACACACATACTGTCCTATAGTTGAATGCTCTGTGCATAGGCTTTGAAAGAAAGAAAGGGAATGCCTGATATACATGATGCTGTCATCCTGTATGGGGAAATGTCCTGATACCTGATACAAAAGGATTGGGACTCCCGAGAAGTAACGCTGGACCACTGCAAGGTCACTGAATATGGAGCAACTTTCAATTTGGTGTTTTCTGGCAATTTGTATTAAATCTATGTCATTCTGAAACGGCATTCCCCTTTAAAAACTAATCAGCACCTCATTTCCTAATAGAATGGTAATTTCCCCTGACTATTCATATAACACACAATAAAAGAGTTGACACAGGCTAAACTCAATGAACAATAACAATAATGGTTTATCAACAGACAACAATAGAGTTTCCCCCAGAAAATAACAATAGGACTATGGACATTTACATAATAAAAGACTGACTGAGACACTGTTATATTAATTACTTTGTATTATTTTCATAAAATCTCAAGGTGGCATTTGATACTGTGGACAACTCTGTACTACTACTGTTACTTACATCTGATAAAACAATATGCATGAGACTTGACAAACCATCAACCACTTGGATGATGATGTGGCAACAGTCATGGCAATGATCCCTTGCCACTTCACAAAAAGGGCATTATGTATTTTGCACTCTGTGCTTTCATCTCATGTGACAAAAACACAAAAACTAATACATACGACAGTTATTACTGAAGTAATTACAATCTATGAGACTATCTATGACAGTTATGGTGATAATTTCAACATATTGAGGTATTAATTGCCATTAATTTAGCACTTTGGTTTAACACAGATAACTGGAATATTGTATCAGTGACAGAGTATAATAATGTATTCACATGTTATGATTTGGTTGTCAATGTTATTGTTATTCTAATTTGTTATGGTCACACCACACACACACACACACACACAAAACACTCACACAAACAAAAACAATAGACATTCAAAGCAGATAGCACTTAGCTATGTCTTTTCTGATACCAAATCATGTGCATATATGTGATGTAAGATAATCTGTAATCTAATCAAATCTACTCTAATCCAGTTAGAGTGCAGTGTGCTGTTTCTAGTTACTAATCATATTATCTCAGATTAATCATGGTCTGATATATCAGCCCACATCCAGGTATACACTGTGATAGGTGCAATGTGTTTACTTAGATCACCTCATCAACTGCCATTGAACTTTGCTGTTAGAACAGTGATATCACACATAAACTTGCAGCTCCTTACATCATTCAAATAACAAATGTCCACATCCCCCCCTCAATGCAACACTAATCCAATCTAACTGTAAGAGACGAGTCAGCATAATGTTATGCTGCCCCACCACTACTATTAGCCAACCCTCACAGAAACACAGATAAGTGTGTTAGTTGTCTGTGACAGAAAGAATACAGAAAGATCCCACAATATCATGTATTTTATAGTCTAATGTAATATCAGTGTTACATCATGATCTGATATGCCTCCATTGTACTCATTGTCTCTATTAACAGCCATCATTCAGGCTGTTCACTTTACTGATATTTTAGGGTACTGCAGTGCAGTGCAGTTCAGTTACATTGTCAAGGTGTTAAAATAAAAGTGTGAACTACATGTAGTTTAGTAGTTCCTCTCATCATAGACAGTGCTTGTTTATGTAGGTATACTGGGATTCCCACGTCATTTAAACAATAATTACAAATAAATTACTACATGTACGTTGCTGCTATTGCAGTGTGACCTTCTATTTTGTTGAATGACAAGCCAGTTTAATCTGCATTGGTCAGAGAACAACTGTAACACAGTGATATACTATACTACCAAGGAGCAATGGTTGATTACTTGTCACTAATACATGAACAACCTTCCATGCAGGACAAAGAAACAAACGGACATTGACACGAACTGTCTAAAATTTAGCCAGGTCATGGTGCTGATATCATAACATGTCTACATGTATGTTGTGTCTAGTTACTAATCATATTATCTCAGATTAATCATGGTCTGATATATCAGCCCAAATCCAGGTATACACTGTGGTAGGTGCAGTGTGTTTACTTAGATCACCTCATCAACTGCCATTGAACTTTGCTGTTAGAACAGTGATATCACACATAAACTTGCAGCTCGTTACTTCATTCAAATAACAAATGTCCACGTCCCCCCCCCCCCTCCCTCAATGTAACACTAAGTCATATGGTGAGCATGTGTCCTCTCAAGCAGCTCCAACCTCTTATGGCATAGTCTACCACTTGAACTACATTCCATGGTTCATCATTTTAAAATGAAAATTCATCTGTTTGGCAACCTAAAGTATTGAATTTAATTTTTTTTCCAAACACAAACTTGAAAATGTTTGACTGCATACTTACAGTCTTTGTCAATGGATTGCCTCACTATTCAATGATCTTCAATCTGTTGACAAAGACTGAAGTGTGCAGTCAAACATTTTTTAAGTTAGTGTTTGAAACAAAACTTACTTCTGTAAATACCAATGCTTACATCAATATAGAGGTAAAACCAAAGGTAACCATTTAATAGATGGTTCTTCCCTATGAATATGGGCCACTTAGCACTGATATTGGCTTGACACTTTGTGTGGAATAAACTTGCTGTAGTTAGTATGGTTGTCTTAATTTATTATCTGGGAGGACATCATGATGTACATTTACAAACATTAGAAACATAATCTAAGAACTGGATCAAATATGAACTAATCTTTCATGTACTAGAAATTTTTCCTGGATTGTATAGTGACATTATGGCATGATAATAATTATTTGTATCACACAGATGGCATATGTGCGATATACGTAATTATTATGTTCGTAAGGCTCTTTTTGAGTGTTTTGTTTCTATTCTTGTGTATGTGCTAAGTGCTTGAGTTTGGATATGGGCAAATCTTACTACATGTATTAAGATCTAGGTATCTAATGGATTTCATATAAATATGGGAAGGTGAATTCCCAGTCACAAAGTTTTGGTTTTCAGTTGATGTAGCGTCTATATTTAGATGGGAAAGTACCATGGCGTGAGTACCCATCCAAACTGTAGCTCAACTGACGGACATTCTTGTCATGTGACCTCATTGGGGACAACATGGGGAATACCCAAACTTCCTACCTCCAGTTATTATAAATGTAAATAAAGAGAGAATCTGACAGAGACTTCTGAACCATGACTACTTGTCTTGTGATTCAAACACTTTGGCTGATGAAATACTTTGGACACATGCCAATCAAATTAAATATACATAGATGGCTGACCTCCATCTTGTGACGTTATATATCACGTCACTTTCAAAATGGCGCCCTCCCTTGTAGATGTAACAGTGTTGTATGTTTACGATTCATTTCAAAAGTTGTCACTATATACGGGACATTCTGATAACAAAGTGTTTCAGTGTATTTAAGATGTGAAAATGACAAACTTTTTAAAGGGAATAATGGCAATATGTCCGCAATGGAAACTGTGTACGTGTGGACTGTGTACCCCGGTCCCCAAAAAGTTGTTTGAACCTAGCATGCATGTGACAGCTGATTTTTCTGCTCGTATCACAACACAGTCTACACACTACCGTGATTTACGTGCACGATTCGAAATAAATAAATACCGCATATCACCGAAACCCAAGCCAGATTCTCTAAAAGTTGTATATTGAGAACCAATCAAGACAAAAGGATACGTGAAGCTGTACTTTGAAGTCGACATAATTGTAACAGCGATGTCCGCATATGGCTTGCACGGGAGGCAACACGAGTTAGCGCCATTCTCACCTTGTAGAAATCAGAAGTGAAAATTACTTTACCGTTTCTTCAGTTATTCACACAAAATCGACACTTTTACTGTATGATAAGGTAAACAAATATACGCGGTGTTAATTTTCAACCGATACACGACACTTAGTGATGTAATGCACTTTACACAAGCGATCGATGTCACGTGATGCAATGAACTTTGACCAGGCATCACATGGTTGATGACGTATGGTAAAATTCAGGGCTAGGGCAGCAATGCAGTCAAATCAGGGAGTCCGTGTAGATAATAGTAGGTGCTTGTTTGAGGTAAGTTTTGCCCATTTTCGTTCCTAATATTTCAAAATTCAACATATTTCTGTTTTAAAGAAAGATTCTAGAACTGCAGTAACGTAGTTTTGATGATAATGTCGTCCGCATAGACAGGAAATTTCCCACTCCAAGTTATTGTTATGGTAGGCAAAACTCGAAATGTTCCTTGTTCGTTCCTCGTTGTTTTGTGATGACTGTAGATCCGGGCTATGTTTATTATTCTCCGAAAGACCACTGTGAGTATGCCATAGTGCACGTATATCAACATTTTATGTACGTTTTACTCTGCCACTGTGTTGTAAGTACCCTGTAAAGGTAGTCTTGTTCACTTGCACAAGGAAATTTCTGGTCACAATCTTCTTCCTAGACCGTAGACGGTTTAATTACATTGTAATCATGCGAGGGGTATAAAGTTGCTGACGGTTCAGTGGCGCGCCACAGAGAAACCCTAACCCAGTGTTTTTCACTGCAGCGCCAGATCGAGAAGAGTTATTCATATGATTGCATTTTGAGCCGAGAAATGTTTTATTTTCCTTCACCCATTTAAATTTCTAAGACCAAAACATTGGCGTCATCAGATTTGTAAATTGTGTGGTATTTATAGGATCGCTGATGCAATGTTGACAACAGAAAATTAGCATAACACAATCGTTATTGATTGAGTCACGTAAGAAACAACACAGACTGTGAACAACTTATCCTATGGAGGCAGCACTTCCATAGTTATCCCAATCGGGTATTTCCACTGAAATTAAATTCGGTCGGTCGAAATCGTTCGTGATTGAATTTTTTTTTTGTGCTCAAAATATGAACAGCATTTATTGTGTTGGTTTTGGTCGTACTTCGAGACTTTATTTATTTTTGAATGTAGACGCCGTAATGACATGTATATGTGTGAAGGTCGGTCGATCACTGCTATCAAAAGGTTAATTTGCAGTACGTTACACTCGATTCATGTACAACTACACGTCACCAATATCCGATTCTTTCCGCTTGTAGGCGGTTGATACAAGTGATTTGTAAGGTGTTTAATCTTATTATAATTTAGTAATATATTTATTTTAGTTTATTATGTAAAGATGTGTGTATAAAAACTTCACCCCAGTCAGCCTGTTTTTTTTTCCATTCCTGCTTTTTGTTGTGATTATATATAGATGATAATTTCACACATTTTTTGTTTGTCAAGAAATTAAATTTGTACTGGCCAGGCTAGATTATCATGTACTAATAACAATAAGTTTGGATATAAAAGTCAACTGATGAATTTAAATGCAAAATGTGGGTTGTTGTTTTTTAAGTTACTGTTTAAAAGTTAGGCAAGGACAGCTGCCTTGAAATATTGTCTGATGTATTGAGACATTCTCAAGCTAATAGCTATGATTCTAATTATTAGGTATATTTTACTGAACACTTCAAAGTTTGTCTCCCCACTTTAGCAAAGACAAAGACAAACCAATATACACCACCACAACAAACAAAAATTGTGAGTGTATACCCAATGTCAAAACTCAAACTCTCTGAAGGTGGGCAAGGATATGCTTAATAATTATCAAGATGAGATCAGATATGGTTTGACCTTACATCATGTGAAATGCACACCTGACTTCCATCACATCACAGCCACTCCCTATGACACCAAAACATTGCAGACTTTAAAAGAACCATCCAGTCATATGTATTATACTTGTAGCAGAACACATGTCATAAACATAATAAGTTTTGACCATCAGTTTCAAGGTAAGAATACAGCCTACAATTTGAGTAAAGCATTAAATAATTGCAGTTTCAATGTGGTAAAGTGTACAGTTGTTCCTTCAAAATATAGGTTCCAGGTACATTTGTACAGTCTATTTTTTAGCATTTTATGTCATCTGTAAAATTCTGTATTGTATGGTCATATTCATATAGTCCACTATTTTGTGTAGGGTTGAACAATAGTGTACAACAAGTGACAAAACAGCAGTCTTAGTAGTAAATACAGATATTACTGTGATATTTTCATTACCATATTCCACAAAGAAACTTGTTTTGAAAGAGTTCAAAAATCCTACAAATAGTGGTGGGTTATTTGCACCAAGCTGTCACATTTTGTCATTATATATATTCAGATATTACTAAACATAGTCTGATTCAAATTTGGTGTGTTCGGCTATTATTTCCTATTGGATAGGTGTGGCATATTACTGCTACATATTAAAGTAAACAGACCTGTGTACACCTGAGTGTTTTGTTTTGGCTGTAAGATGACCTATATACACAGGAATGGACCAACTTTTAATAGAATTCCAGCTGTTAGCAATTATGCCCATCAAATGGTCTTTCTGTTTCCCCATTGTTTTTTATGTGCAAGTTGTAAATACCTTACACTCACAAGTGGTAGTTCTTCACATCCGGTTGCTCAAATTACATTGTATTTACATGGAAGTCACAAGAAGAGATATTTCTGGCCTCCAGGAAGTTGATTACATCCTTGGGCTACAGTATGACCAGGATAGGACATGTGTCTGACAGGTCGAGTACCACATTACAAGTTGATGATTACTGGAACTCCGCAGGGGTTTTCCCATCCAAGCAAGAAATACACCCTTAGGGTCAAACATACCAGACTTTCTCTTATTTCCTGGTTTATTTTGATTTCAGAGAGAACAATGAAAATTTCATTGTAATCTGTTTAGTCTCTTAATTTGTTTTAACCCCAGGGGAATTTTATACTGAGTTTAATTTGTTGGAGAATTCTGTACAAACTGAAAGTTCTAGAAGTTTCAACTCGATTATTTACATACATGTCCAATTATATGTAAATGTGTGAATAGTTTATTCAAATTCTGTTCACAAGACTATGTTTCAACATGTCTAGTATAGCTGTCAACAAAGTATGTAGTGTTGAATTATACCATGTGGTACTTATCACCATCATACATCATTTCTAATTATACAAGGATGTATGTGTGTGTGTGTGTGTGTGTGTGTGTGTGTGTGTGTGTGTACTGTATTGTTTTGTGTCCAGGAATCACCAATTTTTAGAGTACAGTGACACTGCTTAGTCCACAGTTATTGTGAATAGGCTAGTGCTACTGCTAGTGCAACTATGTGTTTAGTTGAAATCGTCATGTTGATGTTGGGGTTATTAAATCAATCAATAAAATGTGTATAGGTATCCTTCAAGTTCACATTGAAGTTCACTGCTGTTATTTATAAGTTCTGTTGTTTACCTGAACACTGGGATTCATTATAGACTATAATGTACACACAGAAAACACATCCCAACTTGTTAAGAAATACATATTTTGAATGCATGGTTATAGAAATTTAGTGGAGCAAGGGTCATAGTTTTGGGTCAGTAAAAGGGGTAGACTGTCCTCACTTCATTCCATTGAACAGTTCAGAAAAATTATAACCTACTGTAAACAAAGTTCACCCTGACAGTGGCACTGGGAAGTTCAAGGTAACAGGATTATTCTAGTCAATGGATTCCCATCATTTGCATTTTGTCATTGTGTAGTGTGGATAGACTGAATCAACACAATAGGGGTTGTAGAACTTTCTATTTGTATGTTGTGTTGGTAGCCTTATGACTAAGCAGTGCCAATTATGTAAAAATCTGCTTTCACAAGCCAGGGAAATCTTTGTTTTGGATTTCATCATCCAGTGCAGTAGAATTGATCACATCAGCATGAACATCAGGTGACAGCCATTTCATCGTTAGTTTCTGCGTAGTCAACATATTCTGCTTCTCAGTCCAGCTTTCCTTGCATGGATCTAACATATTAGAGTTGTAATGTTAACAGTTACCATCTTTTGCCACAGTCTGGTACAGTTCACCTTCTTACAGGTAACCTAAAGATTTGTAGTGTAGTCAGTGTACATGTGTGAGTGTAGTGTACTCTGTACCAGTGTCACCCAAACTTGGAATGTTGTATGTATGAGTCATCTTTGGCGTCCGTAGTCATGAAACAGTGCATGTAGGTAAATGTACACATTCTCAATCTTGTGACAAAAGGACACAATTTATTGTTGTATTTAACATATTTAACATGTACTACTGTTCTCTACCACTTTGTCTTTTATAATGTGTTGTGCATCATATCAGGTGGAAGTGCTTGGTTGAGTATTGTGGCTTTAGAATCTAATCGTGTGGGTATTTTAGGCTCTCAAATTTCCCCTACTGCCTGGCATTTAGCTAGCAGTCTTTTTACTTAATGGAGCTGCAACCAGAAAGATCAAGGAGCAAATTCTTATTGGATTTTACATGTAAATCTTTTGATCATGTCAGTAGCACCACCATGTAATTAGAACCAACTCTCAAAGTTGAGCGGTATGATGTAAACATCATCATATTCATCACTGTGGGAAATCATAATCTAATTTGGGGGTTTAACAACACAACCGTTTAGTGAAATGCCAGGCGTTGGGGAAAGGTACCAACAAAAATCACTCCATGACTAGATTCTAGTCTACGTTTGGTTGTGTCTTACCTTAGTGTTTAAGGATCTAGGCTTCGTACATCAGGTGATATTGTTATGTAGAAATCATGCAGTTGTGTTGATGAGTCATTTACATTTTTAGCTTTTAATCACATTGTATATCATTCTTATTACTATTTTTAGGCATTCAACAAGCTTTAGGTTCAGGTGTCCTATTTTCATTGTAAACAATCGCAATTTATATCTAGGGTTAGGTACCAAGTCAGACCTATTCATGGACATATTATTTATGTAGATGATGCTGCCCCACTAAATACTAGACAGTCAGTCAGTCAGTCAGTCAGTAGGCACATATTCACCTATTGACGGGCAATAAAGTTTGAACTTTTTAATTCTCTGCTAAGATTGCTCTGCGCCAGTACATTTGAAATTTGGAGTGAAGAACTTATAGTCTCAGACTCTCTGTAATACATCTAGTCAGTAACTTTAGAATGTTCTAATATATCCCCTTCTCTAGAGTATTTTACAAATGTATAAATCTCAAATTGCCAAATGTGTATTATATAAAGAGTTAACCCCTTTTATTTCTTTTTCAAGACTTCTTTCCTTTTTTGTTTCGTTTTCTGTATTTTTTTTTTGTGTGTAACACAAACATTTAGATGATAAAAAAATGTGAAATTTAGTAATGAGACCTTGCAAGTTCATACCAGAATGCAATAATCATTGTATTGCCTTACATATTAGGAGATATTATGACTGACCTCTATCACTCTTTACCGCTCTATGAGTGCAGTATTGCTTGAGTACCCATGTTAAAATAATAATGATTTCACCAAGTAGAATTTCTGATGTGCAAACTTTTAATCACTAGTACATGTTAGTATAGTGAGTCAACTGGCAAAATGACGGTATACATTGAAGTAAAAGTTAATATCTTAGAGTGAGTTAAACTTAAGATATCCCTGACCTACATGTATTGGTCTTCAATCATTTCCTGTTGATATGAGACCACAAAATACTACTATGGAAACTGAAGTTTCGGCCTACTAAGAGAGATACAAGTAACTATTGTTGTGCAATGTGGTAGATTACACAAGTGGGTGATAGCTGTACCTTTGTTTGTTCAGATATAATCACCCTGTAATTACAGTAGTGTAAATACTGAAAGTGGCAAAATGTACATGGATGTCATCAGAAACGCCATCATACTGTGAGTACAAATCTCGGCACCTGTAATAACTTTTTAGCTATTGCTAGAGGGTCAAAATAGAACAAGAAGGTTGGCTTATTCTCACACGCGCCTATAGTAATGTATGAGTAACGTGGAGCGGAAGTTATGTTGTCGACCAAGAAATCAGATGTTCGTTATTATTATGACTTGCCTAGGCAGTAATATTCTATTTCAGGTGCTGAAAATTAAACCTACATCCATTCCATAGCATGTATCATTATGTTGAAACAATGGTTTTAGTTTGTGTCTGGCTTAGTTACCTAAAAACTTGGTTTCCACCGTAATATATCTCTGTGACTTTCCCATTGATTTTGTTAACTCGTAGATAATGGTTGTCATCAAAAGATTTAGATGTTGTAACAGTGACTATTCAAGAAGTGTCACACAACACCCATGTATACATCTGTGTACAAGGTTTCATAACAGGAATTCCATGGATGTATTTATGTCATTTTAACTGGCCGTTATTGCACAGCACAGTACAGTACAGTACAGTGGTTTGCTATTTCAAGGATAATGGTTATCACACCTACTTTGTATTTCAGATTGAAACAGTTCAAATATCTTGATGTTGTCATGCTTTGTCATACAATTTTCGCTGTTCAAATTTTGACATATAAAATATCAACAGATATGGTAAAATCTAAATTCCACCAAATTTCAAACAAACCCGTGGACCTAAAATCAAATAATTCATATTGTTAACGTAGAAAATTGGAAAAAGGCAAATTTATCAGCTCCTTATCTTTTCTTTACACTACAAATATCATAGTGAAATATGTCAATATATTATGACTGCCAACTCACTGTATTTAGTACAATGAGTGATGTGGCATCCAGCTTATATTTCCCTACATCAGCAGAAAGAGAGATCATGAAGGGTCAGAGATCACACAGACGTGTCAGCCATATGTTGCTAAAGCTTTGTCTGTCTATTTTATATTTTAGTTGTCAGTAGCTGAGCAGCAGGCCAGAGTAACTCAGGAATTAAAAGATTTTCACCAGGCCTTCAAAGTAAGCGTATTTCCTTGTTAGTTGAATTCTAAAGACATTACTGTTGTACAGATGGAATACTTTATTTGTACTGTCTATCTGGTACATTTATTGATGTGATTAACTAAATGTTTGGGTGTTGTATCATTCAAGTCATCAAGTGAATATGATGCAAACAAGGGCAAACAGGTGACAACCCTAAATGTTTGTATCCATTTGAAACATTTGTTGTGCTACTGCTACTTATACTAATGTAGCAACGGTACTTCCACACACTCACATGCACACACACACACACACACACGCGCGCACACACACACACAGAGACAGACACACACACACACACACACACACACACACACACACACACACACACACACACACACACACATGTTATATAAATATGCTATAAAGTGTATATATTTACCATATATGTGTGTCTAAAATGTACAGACTTGGCTATCTGATTGACAATGTCATTCACCAGAACATCTTCTGTAGTCCAGAAGCTGAGCTATATCAGTATATGGCTTGACATTGTCATAGCCTAGAGACTTTGCTTTCTTTCACCAGAAGAGTATATCGAGCCAGATAGCCAAGTTTCTACACAAAATTTATGAATAAAAGTGTGAAAGACTATAGCCTACATCGTAAGCACAACTCTGTCACATATCTTATATACATGACAATGAAATAGATGTAGAACTTGTAAAGTGGAGATTTCGTAAGTATAGACATGAATCATTAACCATGAAATGCAATCACAAAATATTGAAAAATGTGTATTCATCCATCCCATGTAATCATAATCCGTGTAATTCTATTCTTAACAATGATGTCAGCCTTGTGATCAGTTACAAAGCTGTAATGTCTCACTTCATGAAACACAATACGGTGTCAACTTGTGGAATATCATTATGATATAAAACTTGTTATGAAATTTCATGTCAGAAACTGGGTATGAAATTTCTAGCATTTGAGAAGTAGAGATACGTTAGTAGTAAAGCAATGAAAGATATTAATAGTACTTCATCATTACCAGTGTATTTCTCCATGCTCACGATAGTGTACCTGTTCAAGAATCTGAGTTTAAAATTTGCTGTAAATCCACTAGAAAACTAGGGCCATATGGTGTGTGAATATTGAGTAATTTGTAAATAGTTACTCAGACTCAGAGAGATGAGACTCCAGTCTATATGTATCTACTAATCTTTTCAATGCAATCTGGTTATGTGCCAGCAGCACTGATGGTGTGTCTGTAGAGGTTGGCAGAGTGCCAATGTGTCATGTGACTTTGATGCTGAAACTATAAATAGAAGTTACTATAGAAACACAGAGGGGATATATTTTTTATACCTGCAAAAGGCAGATTAAAGTACAGGATAAAGTATATGTGATTGCTTTTTCTGTGCCCAATTTGCAGAATTGAATTAATTTTGAAGGATTATGGTAATGAAATAAAAAATAATATGAAAATGAACAGATGTAGTCAAAATGACTTGTCAGTCAAAGTACTGTAAATCTACAACGATATATTTTCAGCTCTAAATTTTTTTGCTAGTTCTCAAGGACTAATTTTTCATGAATTATTAAGCCTGGTGCACTGTTTATGTACAAAATTTTAGTCATTACTTATTTTTGCATTTTTGTTTTCCAGCGAAATAAGCAAAAATATCATGATTTCTCACCTACTAATTTTTTTGGCGTGTTAATGTGTTTACAAAATGAAATGTTTGAAGTTGAACTGATAAATGAGTAACAATGTAGAACAACATATAAAGTTCAGAATGTTTTATTTAATTACTTTACTTATTTGCATCACAGTTTGTAACGTACCGTAGTTGTCAGTGGTTACTTCTATGTGTGTTTTAAATTTTTTTTATATGATTCATTCTAAGTACTGAAACATATTTCATTGTATCTAGTATCTTAATAAGCCTCATTTATGAGAGACTACAGACATATGGTAACATTAGCTGTGGTTTTGATTTCTCAAGTTACACTTTTGAAATGAAAAATCTAACATGGATTATGGGAAAGACTATTTTATGTGGATCGCAGCAAGGTATGGATACATGTATAGTTACGTGGAAATAAAACTATGAAAAGAAATTACAGAAAGAGTGCCCAATAAAATGTAGCTTGCCTGTATAATCCAGGTGCATTGTTTTAGTCATTGTTGTTTGTACACACAATGGAAATCACATGTGATTGTTTACATGGATGTCAAAGGTCAGAGAAACACTGAGAAAAGGTTAAAGTTCAATACTGGTAACAGTTATGTACTATGAAGGGCATGTACTGTGTTACTGTTAGCCTTTATATACATAACAATCAGACATACCAAAATTTTCACTGAAGTCTTACTTCACTGATATAGTGGGACAAAAAATTGAAAAAATAAATAGTGAATAAAATATAATCTTCTACATAAAAACAATATACCAGTCTGGGTATTAGTAAAAAAAATTGTTTTTCACAACTAGCTGAAGACTAAAATTGCAAAAAAATTTGTAGTGGCAAAAACATATAGGTTTACATTATACCATTATAGTCTGTAATAAAGTCAAAGACACAACAAGTTTGTGAAAGCTGGTGTAAGGTTTGATATATAAAATGTAGTGTTTAAATTTCCACTGATAATATCTCAATTCTTGCAGGATTCTTCATTAAATGACTGGGCGGGGATTTTTACCCACTTTACTATTAAAAACATGGAAAAATATCTTATTAAACAATGAAAACCTCTCCTGATGACATCACATTTTAATTCCACCATCTTGTTGTCTTAACAAATGCAAAGCAAAGAGATTGTGGTAAATCATGCGATGTTATTTATAAATGAGATTTCACATTAATTCTTGCAAGATATCCCAGACACATGTCAGTCCAGTCGGGCTTGTTTAGAAGAATTCAAAATTGAATGAGTTACCAAGGTGCTATTTGATCACCCAAAATCAAATGTAAGTTGATAGCAGTAATCAATACAAAAGACAGAAATAAATCTGACATCACTTTTCCTTGTAGTATAAGTCTGTGAATCACAATATATTAATACCATGTCTTCATTTCTTTGTTTATTTTCAGCTGCAAACAACCATGCCGTCAGACATTAATAAAAATTTCATTGATCCCAGTACCAATACAAATACTAATAATGGTAGTACTAGTAATAGTGGCAATGATACTTCTTCACAGAGACCAACTAATCTGCTAGGTCTCGACACTGTCCAGTCCAATTTCCCTGCATTTTCTAATAACGGTAAGTGAATGTGATTATTATAACATACAGTGTATGAATCAGAGATGGTGTGCACCAGTATATAAAGTACATACAAGTCACATGTGTATTCAAATGATACACACTTGCTGTTCCTGGTATTCAAAATCGCTGGATTGTACAGTATGATTTTACAGCATTTCGCTGTTTCAGGTACATGTGTATACATATGCATTAATAAGAGAACCAGATGGCATGTGAAGGCCTGGGGTATGCAGAGGTATTTGCATTCAAGCTTCGAGTGTTTTCTTCTGCACTTTCAGTACTAAGAGTTAATGTAGTGTAAATATCTCCTATTTACTACACGGGTCTTTCTTTAAATAATACCAGTAAACCATTTTGATAATCTCCAATTTCAAATAGAAATTCATCTGTGTTTGTAAACCATAGTGTCAAATTTGAACTCTTGTTACAAACACAAACATGAAAATTTCAGGTAAAAGGACGGAGGGCGATACAAACTTCCAGGCACCTATGACCCCATATTAAACTCACGTATCCATAAGGTTACGTGTGCTGAATAGTAGGTCAATCTGTTAACAAAGACTGAAGTGTACTGTTGAATATTTCTGGTAAAATGTTCATATTTGTTTTTGGAACAAAAGTTAAATTCAATACTGTGTTTGATAGTGGTATCTTGTCATACTGTATAAAGTGATGTGCGTTTTCTTTCAATGTCATAACAGATCCCATGATCACCAGCAAATCAACCCTTGGACTGGGCAACAGGGAAGTCAAGAAGAAGAAGAGAAAAAAGAAGAGACATTCAGAGATCATACCCAGTACATTTGAAGGTAAGATTTGACATAGCATTTTAAGTGACTCTGTTTTGGAAGAAAAGAGTAGATTTAAATTGCTAGTTCTTTAAGGTAATGTGCAAGTAATCATTGTACACTTTTTTACGTGCTCTACACTATGTTCCAGAAGAAAATTATTTTTGCAGTAGGGTTGCTCTACAAAATTTCAAAGTTCGGTGAGTTACAAAAGGGCTATTTTATCACCCAAAATCAATATATTATGTATGTTAGTAGAAGTATTCAATACAAGTGTTCTAAAAGGCAGAAATACTACTACTACTTTATAACATACTGTGTCTTTGTGAATCATTAAATAAAGTAAATTTCTTACAGACTTCTATCATCTAACTGAGGAGGTTCTCGGTGAAGGTGCCTATGCATGTGTAAAAACATGTCGCAACATTTCTACAGGGGAACAGTATGCAGTCAAGGTGAGAAAAAACAATCTTGTTATATCATTTATTAATTACATGTCAGCTGAGATTTGTCAATTATTACAGATGTACCAGACTGAGTGATTATTTGCAACTTAGCACACCCATACTAATAGTATTTTGTACTGCATTGCTGAAATCATTACACGAATGCAAATGATATGCAAATGTTCATTCTTTGTACTAGTATGCGATTGTGTGATTACATAGTATGATTTACCGGTAAATAGAATGGTACTGTTGTTTTAGATAAACGTATGTACTAAGAACAGAACCTCATGACGTGAGCGTCAGTGTGGGTATTCATGAAAGTATGACTGCAGAATAGAGGCTGAACACTTATGTGAATACCCAGTCATGGGATCTGTCAATTATTGACCCTCTTGTGTGCTATTGGGAGTATTGATGATTTCATGTTGTATTTTATTCTACAGATGATTGAGAAAAAGACAGGCAGAAGTCGGGGTAGAGTGTTCAAAGAAATAGAGACAGCTTATTACTGCCAAAGCCAGAAAAACATCCTACAATTGATTGAGTTTTTTGAAGATGAAAATAGGTGAGTTAAAGATAGAAGTGGTAGAAACTCAAACAAAGAATAGAATCAGTCCAAAAGAATGATTAAAAATGTATTAGAAAATGATAGTATATTTTAATAGTGGACCACTAATCTTGCCATTGTTTTCCGAAATATAGCATCTTCCATCATACTATAGTACATGGCTTCACTAAAGTTCTTTTGTTAGCACAACTGAACTGAGATCATGTTGTGCTATAGGCATGACAAGGTGTCTGTGTCTGTGTGTGTTTGTGTTTGTGTTTGTGTTTGTGTTTGTGTCTGTGTTTGTGTTTGTGTCTGTGTCTGTGTCTGTGTCTGTGTCTGTGTCTGTGTCTGTGTCTGTGTCTCTGTCTCTGTCTGTGTCTGTGTAAACTACCGATTGCCTTGGGATATGATGGGTTTTTTAGGGAATTTTTCAAATCAAAATGATCGCAGCACAGGATTGATATGGAGCAAAATATGTGATTTTTGGTAAAAATATGTTGTTGTTTTTTTTACCATCTTTAGATTCTATCTTGTATTTGAAAAAATGAATGGAGGTGACCTCCTTAGCCACATCAAGAAAAAGAAAACATTTACAGAGCAAGAAGCCGCGTTGGCTGTGAAAGACATTGCGTCAGCCTTGAGGTTCTTGCACAACAAAGGTGAGCTTATATGTGTGGGGATTGTGTACAGAACCAACCTGACAACTTTAATTAGGAGCACTTCCAAAGATGTATGCTTATTTGGAACAATCTCCAACTTAACATGTCCCATTTACCTAACCTGTCTGCTTTTACATTAAATACGTAATGAAGCCCCTCCGTTGCTTGCCTACCCAGAATTCCCTACATCAGTGTCTGGGTCTGTTCGTTGGTGATATAAATAATTTTATTTGTCATATTTTATGTAGAAGTCTTGCCATGTAGAGGTGTACAGTGACTCTTCATGCCTTACTGGACATCGACCAAAACAGAAGTAAATCGACCTCACCTTTGTTCCTCTTTAAATCAACCATACTCTATGATAATGTATTGAAATACATGTATATTGTCATATGTTTCCATATAGGCATTGCTCATCGAGACCTGAAACCAGAGAATATTCTGTGCGAGTATACAGACAAGGTGTCACCTATCCAGATATGTGATTTTGATCTTGGCAGCGGTTTGACAATGAACAGTACTCAGAATACACCAGTTACTACGCCAGAACTACTTACTCCAGTGAGTCAATTTTGTATTTCTGTTGTTAACTGTGTTCTTGTCCAGCAAATTTAGACAGCCTGATATGATATTTCTCAAGGTTTTAACAAAATGAAGATCCATAACAAGGTAATCTGGAAAACAAAAATTGTAAATGGTGATGTTTGCGTCAATCCCCTAAAAATGTTTGTAACAGTATAATTAGACATTTGTAAAATAGTTCAATCTTACCGTATTTCAAAAGATTGAACATGTTACACACTTTATTGCCTTTCTACGATAACACTTGTTGATGTCTATTACCCCAAGGGCTGTTATGCAGCAATATTTCCTGAGGTTGAAAACTGAGGGAAGTAGTTGCTACATAACAGCATGAGGGGTAATATGATGCCTATGAATGCCAGAATAAAGCCAAGCAGTAAGTGCTTGATAACTGATGACATTCTCAGGCACATATTCTTTCCAAAGTCAAAGCAAATCACTGGATGGACTACTACGCTACATGACTAGTGCCCTAGGGAAAATAGTGTATGACTAGTGCCCACTTTATGCAAATTCAGGTTACAATGGGTCATTAATTCATACCTCATGACATGATCTAAGCCAATCACTGAACTTTATATGAAAACGATGTGTTATAATGCTGTGTTCTTGACCATTTGGCAACAGTCAACATAGCTTGAGATTGATGTGATCGGATATGTTAATAGGATGGGTCTTGACATTGATATGTTACTAGGATGGGTCTTGACATTGATATGTTAATAGGATGGGTCTTGACATTGATATGTTAATAGGATGGGTCTTGACATTGATATGTTAATAGGATGGGTCTTGACATTGATGTGTTAATAGGATGGGTCTTGACATTGATATGTTAATAGGATGGGTCTTGACATTGATGTGTTAATAGGATGGGTCTTGACATTGATATGTTAATAGGATGGGTCTTGACATTGATATGTTAATAGGATGGGTCTTGACATTGATGTGTTAATAGGATGAGTCTTGACATTGATGTGTTAATAGGATGGGTCTTGACATTGATATGTTAATAGGATGGGTCTTGACATTGATGTGTTAATAGGATGGGTCTTGACATTGATGTGTTAATAGGATGAGTCTTGACATTGATGTGTTAATAGGATGGGTCTTGACATTGATGTGTTAATAGGATGAGTCTTGACATTGATGTGTTAATAGGATGGGTCTTGACATTGATGTGTTAATAGGATGGGTCTTGACATTGATGTGTTAATAGGATGGGTCTTGACATTGATGTGTTAATAGGATGGGTCTTGACATTGATATGTTAATAGGATGGGTCTTGACATTGATGTGATCTGATATGTTAATAGGTTGGGTCAGCAGAGTACATGGCACCTGAGGTAGTGGACGCCTTTATTGGTGAAGCCACACCTTACGATAAAAAATGTGACCTGTGGAGTCTTGGTGTGATCCTCTATATCTTGCTGAGTGGCAAACCACCGTTTTATGGTCAGTGTGGTAGTGACTGTGGCTGGGAGAGAGGGGAGGCATGCATTGGCTGTCAGGTAAGCTGAATTCCTTCCCAGAACTCAAATATCTATTTGAACATTGATCTCCATCATTAGTGATCTCTATATTTTCCATTTGTCTAAGATTTGAAGTGAATCTGTTAAAGTGCTTTCTGCTGATGACATTTGGGATGAAATTCTGAAGTTGTGAATCAGTTTGTGTGGGTTGTTACCACACATTTAGTGCAGTAGTTATACTTTCAATTCATGCATACTGTATGTCTCCAAAACCTTTGTCAATGGTGTGCTTGGGATACCCTAGATATGGGTCACAATGGGATGAAAAATAGCTGAGAGTGGCTTTCTACTTTTCAGTTTGAATGGCGTACCCTTGTCTGAAGATAAACTTAGTACCTCAGGAGATAACGCATCCAAGAATTTTATGTTTTATGACAAATATGATACTACTATTTAAAAGTGCAAAATAGATGTGTGATTTTCATCATTGATTAACCTTGATCCTATACTTTAATTTCCCTACAGGACACATTGTTGAACAGTATCCAGGAAGGCACATATGACTTCCCAGAAAAGGAATGGGGTCACATCTCCCATGCAGCTAAGGATCTCATCTCTCGTCTCCTAGTCAGGAATGCACACCTACGATACTCTGCAGACCAGGTTCTCCGTCACCCTTGGGTCAACCAGGTAAATAGACTCTCCTAAATATTATTGTATTGATAAGAAAAATTTTAATGTAATGTTTCGCTTTTCTTAATATTGTCATTTCAGGCTATTTCTTTACATCAATTGGAATTTTTTTTTAAATTTGCTTTATGTCACATTGTTAATAAGCATTTCAAAAAGTAAATTGACGATATTTTCGATCACATTTCAATCGTAGGCACCAACAAACCCACTGAGCACTCCAAATGTGTTGCAACGAAACAACAGTGCCAAAGATTTAGCCCAGTTTGCTGCAGAAGCTGTAGCCTATGGTAGACTAGTAGCACAACACCAAGAACACATGTCAATGTCTACTGAGTGGCAGAATATTGTCGAAGAAGATGAAGAAAGTCCACCACCCAGTTTTGGTCTGTCACCACCAGGGGAGTCTGCCCTAGCCAAGAGAAGAGCAAAAGTCAATAACTCCAAATCATCTGGAGGAATATGCATTACTATTGGAAGCAATGGGATGTAAATAGAATGTTAACAAATAGGGGAATGCCCCCTGGAATTATCATGGTCAGCAATACTCAGGTTCAAAATATATGGTTGCAACCAAAGACGTTTATTCATTTTCACATCAAAATTTTAGCATTTGAATGGGGCCTGTTTATAAAATCAAGGAGCAAAAGGAATGTGAAATTACAGTTTGATTAAGTTATACCAGTGGCATTTTATGCAGCGTCATATTGAATATGGTTTTTAAGCTTTTTGTATATAGTTGTTCATAGTTTCACATAAGAATTTTATTTAAGTTGATACATTACCGGTACTTTAAAAACAGTTATTGGACATTAGCTGTTATGAAAATCATTATGTACAAAAAAAAAATATTCCTGAACATTTTCCACAGGCCATATAATATTTAAATCCCATCAGGAATATATTTAAAAAAAATCATTTTCTTCCGAATCTTAAAGGTACATGCTCTGTTAAGCTTGATTTTAAGAGACTTTGTATTATGTTTCATATCAAGTGGTCATGATTGCAAACAGAAGAATAGGTTGAATTCAGTACTTCTCACAGTAAACACAACACGGTATTTTTGTTAAGTCTTGATAATTTAAGAATATGGAGCATTTACCTTTAACAATACCATTTATAACATCCCTACTTTGAATAAGATAGTAGAGACCATTCTTGCAATTGAAGGATAATGTCCATTTTTTCTTGTAATACATTTTTGAAAAAAGAAAAAAGATTTTGATTAAGCGTGTCTGGTACATGAAGGGATCAACTGAGTTCAGTTTATTGCCATTAACATCAAAACCAAGATGGTATTTACTGGAATTATTTATGATGAAGGAGCACCTCATGATGGGAATAAATTCATTAAAAAAAATGCAAAAATAAACTGACTATTCATATACCCACAAAGTTCATGTTGTACATAGTTTTTGAACAGTTTCATTTCCTTTCCATTGTAAAGATATGTTTTGAAAGTTGGTAACTTAATTTATTGGTAAAGATATAGGTCAAGTGAACATTCCAGGGGGCAGCCATGATAACAATGTGTCTACATGTACTTGTGTATGCTACAGGTCGAAGGTCAACGGTGCTGAATAGTAATTTTAAGATGATATATTTACCAGAGATTGAAAGAAGAGTTTTTTGTAAGCTTTTATACAACAAGGCGCTGCCAGAACATTGTAGATAGTGTGAAATGAGATTGTGTTTACAGAATTCTTTCATTTGCCATCTAATTTTATGCCTACTGCCATGTCTACAGAACCTTCTCTTTTCTTGAACATTTTCCCCTTTTCCCCCCCTCCGCCCGGATATTTAAAAAAAAAATGACTTCAAGAGTATCAGTGACTGCAAAATCATGGTATTTTATATCAATATTGGAACATGTTTATGTATGGACATATGCAAAATGAACCATCCTGCTTGAGGAAGTGAAATTCCAAACATAAATAATGAATTTGCATGTCCATGAATTTTTTGTAATAACATGGTCAAATTGCAGCATTCACTGTACATGAATATTTAGATTATTCTGGTTGTATACAGAGACATAAAAAATGTCCATGTAAGTACAAGTTGGATGGACTTTCCAGAGCTAAATATATATGGAATTTTATTTTACATCTAAGGACTTGGGGCAGTCTCTTGATGGAAAAACTGAAGTGAAATTAATATTTCATTTCATTCATTGGCATGATGTCAAGTAATAACAATTGCCCTTCTATGCTGTGTGTCCATTCCAGTATTGAGTTTGAGAGGACCAATCGTTCAAATACAGAAAGGATATTGTACAAAGATTCAAAGTTATTCCATTCTGTGTGTGTAAAGTTAGTGGGGGAGGAATCAGAAAATAAAGGAGGCGTGGGATTGTTATTTACCCCTTTAAGTCCAAATTTTCCTTTTTGTTCAACTCCTGTGTGGAATAAAGCATCTTTCATTCATTGTTTTATATGTTTATATATTGGTGCTGAAAACATGGCAGTGGTTATGTACAGCTCAAAAACATTTTATACTGGTAATGTTGTCCCTTTTTTTTGGAAAAAAAAAATTCTGTCCATATATATTGAGAGATTGACATCTTTTGAGTATTTCAGTCAGTTGACATTGTTGGATTGACCAATTAATCCTTTAGAATGTAGAATCTGTTGGAATTACAAGTGTTTGTTACCTTGTATATCATAGCTAGAATGTAGAAATAACATGGAAAGTCACAGATGTAAAACACAGCTCAATGATAGTGCCTATGGGGAAATTTTCAAACCTATATATGTTGTGGTAGCATGTACATTATACACAATTTTGAGTAGATTTTATCTGTGCGTGTCAGGAGAACCAGGGAATGCAGTGTGCTGTGTTATCATCCAGCTTTTTAAAAAAAGGAGATAAAAATGACCTCAGACACCAGTACTATAATTTTGTCTTCCATGAAAGGTTTTCTAGTGTCAGTAGAACCGAACACTGTGCCATCATATCATTTGTAACTAGCTAGGTGAAAACTTTGCTATTTCATGTGTAGTTTTCTAAACACAAGTCGCGATTGTCAAACCTTTTGTACAGAGAAAAAAAAACTATGAGATGGCTTATGACTAAGATAGCTGAGAATAACAAAGTTGAATGAAAAGTACTGCACATTACATTCCTAATTTAGAATGAGATGTAAATGAAATTTAATCTAAAATTTGTGACTTTTGAGACAATAGGCAAAGGTTAACAATGGTTGTATTGTTTTGAGACACAATCTGATAAGTATTTAGTAGGGTAGTAGACAGGAGTTTACTTTGTTAGTAGTGTACCATACAGTCTTATAGATTACAACATACATGTACAGAGAGCTCTTGATATAAAAAAAAATGCCAAAATTGAGATAAAAATTGAGAATAAAAAGTTACCAAATATCAAACAAGCAAATGTGGTATTCAGGTTTTCAGGTTTTCACATAAAGTGAACTATTTTAAGATAACAGTACATATTGCCCAAAGACTTGGCTATGTGACACAGCATATGAACACCTGTGTCTTGCCAAATTGCCAAGTGTTTCGGCTACAGTACTAGGAGTTTGGAACGTCTGTATTGTGGAAGTGTTCAAGTTCTGTACATTAAGAAAGTCTGTGATGCACTGGACAAGACAGATCCATTGCTTGTTTGGCATGTATTGTTAACTCAAGACATGGGTTAATGTATGAATACCTAATGAGTTATGATTCTTGTTGTCTGATGGTACATTAACTTGTTAGTTGTCACTGTGTGAGTCATAGGAATAGACTAATACATTAATTTGTTAGCGTCACTGTGTAAAGTCATAGGAATACACATTCAACATAATAGGATATGATCTTGAGTATAATACAGTTATCTCAAATTGTCTGAAGGTATGCCCTACTTGGTCTGCATGACATTTTGTTGTGTCCTGCCAATGTGCATCAGCCAACACTCAAGGGGTTGACTGATGCATGAGGGCGCCCTGTCACACCATACCATACAGACAATGCTCTACTCATCATAGTAAGCAAACAGTGTTGAAAGAATCACAAGTTATCAGAACCTCCCATAAATGCTACTGTTTAAAAAGTCTCACCAAAATGGGCTTCTTGAGCAATCAGACTTGCTGCTTTATATTAAAGACGAAGTGATAATGCTTGAGGTAGCCCAAACATATCTGGGTTTGAAAGTTTCCTCCTTGCATTTCTAGATATTTAAAGTCAGAAGTCATGTACATATAAAGTAGAATTTTGTATTTAAAAGACAATATTATTTTCTGTTTTTGAATAATAAAAAAAGTGGACCTAGAGAAGTTTTCTCTTGCAAAGATGGAGAGAAATGTGGAAATGGCTTCTGTTTGAAACGACTGTTATGTTGATGATTGATCTTTTTCTCTGTTTTTTTTTTGAACAGAAGTAGGATTTTGACTATGGTCACATACATTGAAGGAATAGTTGATATAAAAATTAAAAAAAAAACTAACAACTTAAGAAATGTACAAAGCTTTCAGCAGTGATAGTGAAGTTCATAGATGAGATGATTGTAAGTTAAGACTGTTTTGATCAATGTAACAAGACAATCCTTATTTTGTGTTCAGTATACCAATCACTTTTAATACTTAACGAGTCTACCACACTGTCACTCTATGTCTGCAAGTACTACTATGGAAAGCAAACTATCAGCAAACTAAAATAGACATGAACTGAAACTTATTGTTGCAAGTGGTAGATTAGACATGTTGGTGATTATGGTACATACACAAACTAAAATTAGTGTTGTTCAATGTAAATTACACAAGTAAGTGATAGCTGTGCCTTGCTTATGTCGATATAATCCATGTCTGTTCAAGATAGTGTAAACATTGAAAGAGGTCGAATGTAGAGCCACACCAGGAAAACTTGCTATCAGAGACACCACCATATTGTGAGTGTAAATTACATCTACACCCATCAATGGCTTATACTAACGTTGTTTCAATGGTTTTAGTACTTGTGAATATCTTAGTATGCTGGTAATTGAACCTTCAGTTTTCTAAGATAGACGCAAACTAAAACTATTGTTACAACAAGTTGATACAACAGTGATAAGCTAATGAATAGACGTTTGTTTAATTATGATCTCAGTAGAGAGGCATCATGAGAAAATTAGTTTATTTAGAGTTCCATGAATTTGGAGTGCTGTTTTGGAACTTCCAGTGTTTACACTATGTTGATCACAGAGTGATTAGAATCATACAACAGAGGAACCACCACTTGTGCAATCTACCACATTGAAGAATGATAGATTTAGTTTGTGTCTATCTTTGTAAACCAAAGGCTGAATTACCAGTGTCATAGTTTGCTACAACTTGATTTCTGTAGAAGAATTTATCAATGGATACTAGTCTTTAACATATCAGGAGAGAATTTGTCTTCCACCCCTATTTTCCAAACAAATGAAATGACCAACTATAGGAACCCACAAGGTCAGACCAAATATCAAAAGAAAATAGGGTTGGCTTGATATCAGTAGCTTTACTAAACATTTTGAGTATGTGTTTTCCTTTTAGGAAATATACAATATTTTCATTAATACAGATTTTGGATCACATTCAGTGTAAAAGCATATGGTATCGAATTTAAAAAAAGAGAAAACTTATTATTTTTAGCAGTATATGATAAACACAGTATTAAAAGAAACAAACTCCATTTGAATTTCAAAATTGTGGATTCTATATTCAAATCTTTTTTAAAAATTGTGGGTATTTTTGGTAAACTAAAACATCTATGATTGCATTTAGTATATTAGAACTTGTGACCATTCAAAAAGAAACATTTATAACTGGTAGATGTTGCCATCTGTTTTCATTTATGAGATATACTAGTATATGAATTAGTAACCACTTTATTTCACCTTTAATGTAAAACTGTCCAATATATTTTGCCGTGCTCCAATCACTGTTGAGTTGTAAGCAATGTACAAATTTAAAATAGATTTTTATCAGAAATGTAACACAAGAAAATAGATGTATAGACATGGGTGAAAAATGTATTGAATAGAAGTGTGTGTATGACTTGGTTACTAGTCTGTAAGATATGCCATGTTAGGGCGCCCTCTTGATTTGGCCATTCCGATCAAGACTGTTGAGGGCAGAGTGAGACGATGTATCTTACATTCTGTGACAAGTTCACATGTATATTTGATCTTTGTGTATTATACCACTATTGCAAGCTATAAAGATATTAGAAACTTACTTCTGCTGTTTGGTTTGGCTTATGATGATGTATTTCTTCTGGCAGGAAGAGATTGTTGAAGTCAAAACACCTCTTAGTTGTCATGACTACTCAGGTTAACAACCATAACAGCACTTTTATAAATATAATCTATGCAATAGATCGCCAATCAACAACATTTACAGGTTTTGAAGTAGCCCAAATCTCAATGCGATTGACATTTGTCTTCAGTTAGGTTTGACAATGAACAGTTACTTGGCTTATCTGCTGTGTTGTGTTATGTGTATTTTAAGAATAGTTTTCATTTTGAGTGTGCCCACTTCTCTACAAGTTGTTTGCTTTATGAAGAAAACAATGTGTTGAGTGGGCTGGAAGCAAAGAAAAGAAACACACACAAAATTGCAGTTGATCATACCTAAGAACGTATCATCCAATATGAATTGTAGTCTAAAAGTGAATGAATTAATGTTGGTTGTTTCTACTACTGTACCTGTATAGTGTCCATTAGTATCAGCTGGTAACAATACCGAAACAAATTCTTTGCTTTCATACCACACCGTCTATTTACTCTGAATAATAGTATGACAGCAGCCCACAACTTCACCTAAGTGCAAGGTTGCACACTTACAGATATTTATTCTTGTGAATGTGGTGTTCTTTGTTGCCCAACTTCATGAGTAGACACTCGCAAACACAAGTGTAAAATACTCTTGAGTACCCACAATGGCACTCACACACAGCATGGTATATTACAAATGGTCATCTGTAAAAGCAAATTTCCTTATACATTTGTATATCATACTGTGTGATCACATAATTTCATGTTCAAGAAATGATCACATACTCATTTGCATATCATTTGCATACAGGTGTACAATAACATTCTTGGTATTACACTATAGTGCAAATACTAGTCTGTACTATACATATGCACCACCGTCATCACCGATACATACGTAATGATGTAGAATACCTAATGTTGTTTATAGTTTTCTAACAACAGCATTCCCATGTGTTACAAATCATGAAGCACTTGGATGATATTCTCTGTAATTTTGAAATCGGTAATAACATTATTTTTTTCCATCAGAATTTTAGTTAATGATACAACAACATCTTGTGTAAGATAGGGTATTTAATTTGAAGACATATTTTCATGGTCTGTATTACTGATTGTACACTTAGTATTTATATTTTACAAGAATTGCTCAAGAAAAGAAATGGAAAATAAAGCCTTAGTTGTAAAATCAGTGTGTTTACAAAATATGTAATACTGTCATTCATACTCTTTAACAATGACATTGACAAAAAATTGCAAAATAGCAAAGATATATCAACTAATTTCATTTTACAGGACGTTTCAGTATTTATCTATAACACGGTTATTGTTCCAAGCGACTTTTTAAAATCAATTTCATGGAATTCTGTTATGCTGTAAGACTTTCAGATCTTTTGACTTTAGTTTTGGCTGTAAAGATTGAAAACTCTGAATTTAATCTTATTTATTTATGGAAGCAGTTTATTAATTGAATATAACTTCTATGACACCCAATATTGCTTGCACCAATGTTATTTTTCAGAGAATATCATATTTGTTTTTCCTAATAGCCTGAATGCAATGTATTTCTCCAAGTAAGACTGGGCTGTTGCTATTTTTAACATTTTATTTGCAAGAATAAAATATTTTTAGTTTTATATCTTGTGTTTATCTGTATATTCTTTTACAGTCACTCACTATGCAGTAGTCATTCATCTGTACATGTTTTGGTGTTTTGATAACCCTTGACCTTTGATGTTGTGGCCAATAGGGAAATTGCAAACCCACCATGTTGAATGTTGCATCATGGGAAATGTGATAAGAAATACTAATGAATTGGTATTCTAAACAATACTGTTACATTGTTTGCAACCACAAATAATCAATTCATAATTACCCTGACCATGGTGGGAGGTTTAATTTATCGTTAGCTCCAGATTAGGTATTACGATAACCACAGATAATACTATAGTCCTTGGCGTCTGAGCATGCTCAGTCTGGATTCCAAGTTCCCTATTCTGTTTAATTTTGTTTGCAGGAAATACAGAAGAAGGGATTCTTAAATAATCACATTCGTTACTTTTGATGCTCATATCACTTCGTATTGAATTGTTGCAATATTTTTCTCCATTCAAGTGGCAGCCTCCATATTTACATCAGTTGTTCTTTCTTGAAACTTTGCCCCTTGACCCTTGACCTTGACACAAGACCTGGCTCCAAGCAACAGTATACAGATGGTTTATATTTCAAAGAAAACAACAGGGATGGGTAGGCATTTGGATAGACCTCCAAAAAAATATTTACATCTATGCCTAGCAACAAGACTACTCTCATAGCAACAATGCAATGTTGATGTATATTGCAGAGATAAAAAAAATGTATGCACATATGCCTAGCAACAAGACCACGCCCATTGCTACAGTCAAATGATTGTGTATATTGCAAAGATAGGGATGGGCAGGCAAGTTGATAGATATTTTAAAAATGTATATAAACATGCCGACAAGATCTATGCCCATAACAACAGTCAAATGATGATGCAAAGATATAAACATGCCAACAAGACTATGCTCATAGCAACAGTCAAATGATGATGGAAAGATAAAATACAGGAAATGGGTAGGCAAGTGAATAAACATTTAAACATATATGCAAATATGCCTAGCAACAAGACCACACTCATAGCAACCTAACTGATGGTGTGTATTGCACAAATAAAAACTGAGATGCATAAGCATCCAAAAAGGGAACACATATGCATTGTATATATCATAGCACTAAACAGCCAAATGATGGTGTATATGACAAAGATAACAGCCGGGTACTTTAGGAAAGTAGATAAACACAGTCACCCAGCAACTAATGTAACAACAGTAAAATGACATATTGCATAGGTAACAACAGGGATGGATTGGCTGGCGGATAGCATTTTCAAATATAACTACGCCTTTGGTAATATTTTTAATCTTAGAACAGTAAGGACCGAAGCAAGTCGTGGTTTTTAGCACAACTGAAATGATAAGGATCAGTATAGTGCTCTGCATGGTGCGTTGTCCGTCCATGTTTGTGTTTGTTTGTGTGTGTGTGTGTGTGTGCGTGCGTGCGTGCGTGCGTACATGTGTGTTATGTGTATAGCTTCAGAGTGCATTTTGTTTTTGTTCGTTATGTGTATTTGTTTGCTTTTGTTTATTTCTCAAATGTCTTAAGCATAGTAAAAATCAGTCAAGTTGTGACGTGTTTGCTTTACCTCATGTAGAAATGTTAATTACTAGCTGAGTACTGTATTTGCTTGACCCAGATCAAATGCAATGCATGTGTGTGTCCCCAAAGTATATATTCTATTAGATCGGGTCAATAACTCCGCTGAAATTCTACACCGGCTGTGAAATCGTCATTTGTTAACTTAAAAAGTGCTCCGTCCCTCTATCATTGATAACGGTACGGTAGGCGATGGGCTACAAAACTAAGTACACACGCTACTGAATGGGTTGACAAATTCTACACTTTCCTTTGTACAACACCGTAGTTAATATTCTATTTAACAGTCTGGATGCAGAATGCTCCTGTTGACCTTTGACATTTGATTTTGTCGACAGGAATTTGAATTAACGTTGATTGGCGCTTAATTATATGCCATCGTAGTGCTCGCCACATCGCTGTATTGTGTATAGCGGTAACCAAGGGGATACGCGTTCTCACTCCATATGTTGATCGAAACGATGTGTATGCACTGATTACACTTCCAAAGTAACAAAGCACAAGTTATATCTAGACATTCGTGGTCTTTGCATTGATTATAACGACTGTAGTCGTTACACGTTTGCAGAAAGCGAAAGTTAACACAAATTTGAACACTTTGAATATGGATAAGGGAAACGCACCCGCTCGTATGCTGGTCACAGTGACTAGCGTTTTGGCAGCAAAACGATGGGCATCTCGATGGCGAATGAATAGGAGACGAGCGACGTTGACAACAACTACCCGCCCGAGTCAGTCTACCCCGAAAGTCAATTTACAACCGACTTACCAATTGGAACCTAAAGTCAAATTTGGGGAATTTCGAGAAACTTTACACAATTGGATGACACATTTCTTGGAGCAACGGCTAACTGGAATGACGTACGATGGAGCGAATAGCAGTACTCTGTGTCGACAATTTAGTGATGACATTAAAGATCATCTGAAGACTGTACTCTCGATTAACAGATACAAAGTGGTATGTCACGTGTGTATGGGCGAGAAACACCAACAAGCACTGATTATCAGCAGTAGATGTCTGTGGTCCACCGAAGCTGATGGCTATGTTACAGCAACGTATGAAAACGCCACTCTGTTTTGTGCTGCAACAGCGTATGCAATTTATTGTGATTAACTTGACTTGGGTTGACTACATCTTATGTATGAAAGTCGAATTATTCAAGTTGAATGACTGCTACTCCTTTGATAACATCTACACAGCAGATTTGCTGAACACCTTCTTATATTTACTTTGTTGTATTTTATACTGCAAATACATGTAGACATTTTACTAAATACATACATACAGTTCACGCATTGTACATTTGGTGTCAACCTGTTGAGTGTTGGAATGTCACAGAGTGAAAATTTTCGAACATTGTTTACATACATCGATATACCAAGTAATACGTATTATGTATATGTGCTGATAACTTAAATGTAAGTAGATCTAGAATTTGTCTGTTAGTGTACATGATTGTATATCAAATTAACTCTATCTATTCTGAAAACAATCAAGAGATTTCTTACAAAAGTATGGCGCAACTGCCTGACGACAGTGACATCTGATTCCCACATTCTGTGATTTGAAAATTCTGAAATAACTACTTGTTAATCAAGATTTCGATTCGAAATAAACTTTGCTGGGAAGATGGAAGTAACGTGCTAGCGAAACAGTACGACTGAATATACTCTATGCATGGTCGTCATTTGACGGTGGGATTAGGGTCCAAGGAGGCTAGAGAAGATAGGGACAGCACACAACCTTTAGAAGATTAACAAAACCAGGTACGGAACGGATCATCTAGTGCAAGATTGCATAACTTGACTGTCTAATTTGGTAATGCACGTTTGGCTGTTCAATTCCAGAGATTGATGTCATAATTATTTCGACCATTTTTCCTTAAATGGTTTGTCGACGATAGTGTAACAACGATGTCAATGTTTCTTGTATGTATGTATGTATGTATGTATGTATGTATGTATGTATGTATGTATGTATGTATGTATGTATGTATGTATGTATGTATGTATGTATGTATGTATGTCTCCCTACATGTACAACACCACATGAACAGGGTGTTCACAAAGCTTTTACTATATTGTTGCAAGTTCTTTACAACTGTCATTATTCTTTTATAAGAAAATACAAACAAGATATGTTCTTTCTATGACTAATTACTAGGAACCGAACTATTACCATAAATGGCCTATGCTTTAAACTGTTGAGTAGTTATGACATCAATGATTCGATGGTTCGCTACAAAAAGTATACAGTATTTCCATTCAAAATAGTCTGGTTGTTTTTCTGTTTTTGTCTCTATATTGTATTGGCAATTCTATACACTGTTGAACATAGCCGAAAGCTGTCTATATTTGAATACACAATGCTCCAACACACACATTGGATTGCTTATCATAATGTATTTGAATGTTATCAATTTCGTAAGATTTGCCTACCGAACGTTTTCAACGCACAGCTATTCTGTGTAATCGATATAGGAGTATACGTGAATAAAATGATCGATTTCTTTCATTTTTTTTTTAGAAAACCATAACAATATCTTTTTGTCAACTGCCTTTCAATCGTTGCTAGGGGATCTATGGTGTTGTTATGAGACATCACGCCATCATTGATCGACGATAAAAATCATATTGACAATATATTTATTACTTCCAAATCATGGTATATGACAGTATTGATTTCAGTTCTATTCACAACTGTGCCTTTGTTACTTACATGTATACGTAAAATGCTAGCGTTTTTTACTTCAGTATATGTTTGTGATAACTCTTACTTATTATGTTTGCTTGTACTGAGTTGAAATCAAAGTTTGACAACACTTTTCGGTGTAAATCGCAAGTAGAATCGTATATATTTTGTGACATCTGTAAATTTTCATGATCAGCCAATTGTTTTGATTTAGGCCAAAGAATGAAAATAAAGAATAAACGCTACCCTTCAACATTGTGTTGTTCCTGTCTACCATACACACACACACACACACACACACACACACACACACACACACACACACACACACACACACACACATATATATATATAATTGCAAATTCCATTCCAAAGATTACGTAATGAATGAAACGATACATCAACAGAATTCATTTTGATGCTATACATGGTTCATTGGGTTGTTAAATTCAACTCATCTACTAATCATGAACTTCATTAAACCAGGGTAGCTTGAGTGTCTCTTGATTCCGTTGGTAACTCTGTTGCTTGGCTGTTATCCAATGTTAAAGTTTGGAACAAGTGAATGTTAAATTTTCTTGATTCACAGAGAATTGGGAGGACTTCCTTATCGTCGATTTGCTGATTTTCATTCGCTAACTCAATAATGTGAATTTTGCTCCTGTTTGCAAAATTTGAATGGCGTTCATACGGACAAGGAACACCAAATGTGTACTCGAGGTACTGAAAATCTCGCCTTCTTATGGTCTCCAGCTGTTGCAGGAGCCATTGTATGAATCCTCTAGAGTTACAACCAGGCGCTTTCTGTACAGTAACCTTAATCACATTCTGTTCTGGAAGATGGTGCAAAAGCTCTAACTTGTAACAAACTGATTTGTCTTTTCCGAAATAAAAGACTCCAACATTTGAATAAACATATTTCCGAACGGTGGGATTTAGAGCCACATAAGAACTAAGGCATCTGGCCAAAAGACGCACAAATACCGTATCTGGAAGAAATCCATTGAAATCTACATAATAGATGTCGTCATCGGTGGCAGACATCCACCAATCAAACTCAGTAATATCACATTCGGACAATAAACTTGGTACTATGAATAATGTACCAACACTGTTGTCATGTGACATAGGACATATCAAATCATAGGCCTTTAGCAACGATTCTGTCAGTTGCCTTGACAACCCCATCAAATTCCCAATGTGGCTTAAAAGGCGGCCATCGACAATTCCTTTATTCTCCAACATTTTCCAACTTGATTTCAGGTTACGGGACTGTTTAGCTAAGGGAGGTGCTTTCGCAAAATGCCTTAAAAGATCAACTAGATCCTGGGGATCAAATACGATATAATTCTTTAAAATATCATCATTGGTATGATAAATAATCTCACCTGCTTCGTGAAAGAAATTTAACATACTTAGGAAATCGCGCTCGCCGTGTATGTCATATTTCGTTGTAGCTAACTCTAAAACCTGGTCGTATTGACAGACACTATTACAAAGAACAGCTTCGGTTGAATTCTGTTTTCTCGCTTCTTTCACCAGATCATAAAACCGTAGATACCGTATTGGGAATTTACGTTTTGTGTACTCGGTTTCTTGAATACAATTCCAAATTTCTGATTGCAAATGTTTTGCGTCTGAATCAAACGGTATGGAGTTTTCCACGGAAAACAAAAGTGTATTGTCTCTGTTTACAACTAAGCGGTCATAAAACTTACTAACTTTGCTTAATTCATTATCTAGGTAACTTGCCAAGTCGCATCTTTCGGTTGGAGTAGTACTATCCCTGTGAGTGCCTACAAGAAATATCGCACTATCCTTGTGTTTTGCGTGGATAAATACCGAATACAACCAAAATAAAATCCGCTGTAGTTGTTTTTCTTTGTTTACCACGGCTTCTTCAAGGTTGAATACTATCACAAATACGCCGTGATTCGGTAGGAATACTGGATGCAAGAAATAGTATAACTCATGGCCACCAAAATCCCACAGGCTTAATCTTGTTGCTAATTGTTTCCCCATTGTCTGATTTTTGATTGCATCTCGGATTTGTACAATCGGTTTGTCTTGTATAGCGACACGAAGGAAAACACACAATTCTACGATTGGGTGAGTTAGTACAGATAGTATGTACAGTAATACTGATAATTTTGATGCACTTAGGGGGCCAAACCGCCATCCCATACAAACCCCAATGGTAATTCCAGCAATCAAACCCAAACATTTTTTCGGTATGTATCGCAGATTGAGATTCATTTCTACATTTCTTACGAAGCAAGACATGAAAACCATCACAAAATTCAGGGATATCCTTATCAGAAGAGATACTAACCATGAACTTACATTCAATGATGATAATGACAAGATGGGTACAATCACAGCGACAACGCACGGCAAAAGTAATGAAACCATATGCAAATATCGAAAGAGAACCAATCCAATGAAAAATGAGATGGAAAATATTAGTGCATCAACAACGTTCACTATTTCTAATGAAATTAATGCCGACCACTCGAATTTGATGACTTGTTCTGGAGGGACAAGTAGACAAAGACCAAATGCCATTCCTGATCGACAACCCGAACCAGCGAAAACGCCGACAACACTACCGAAAGCAAGACATATTAAAAAGAGAACGGGAATGCATGTGAAGGTTGTAGCGGTAGACTTCTCAATATAGTCACAGAATTGAGTCGTAGCTACACGGTGTGATATATAATTATCGACACTCATTATAATAGCAAGCGCTGATGAAAATCTGTAAGCATTGTACCAATCGGAGCCGCCAAACTTAAGAGATAACATAGTTACCCACTCCAGAAACGCAAAACCAAAATTCAAGGGGTTTCTGAAAAAGATAGCTAATAATGTAAAAGCAGCGACAAAGAATTTTGATATGAAGAGGACGTCTCTTTTAAGAGATCTAAAACTGTACAAATACTTGAATCTCCTAAACGATACTGATGGTTTCAGGGAGAGGGGTGTGGTCAATAGTTGTTGTGCAGTGTACCAAGATGCACCCGATTCAAAGTCATTCTTTTCATCGTCTTTGCACTGTCTCCACGTTTCATCGACTTCGGTAGCTTCGTAAATTTCTGTCTCAATACCCTCTGTCGGTGGTTCGTCTGGTCGGAATTCTTCTCCAGTAAGTAATCGCTTGAGACTAGTTTTCCCACAACGGGGATCCCCCAACTCCAACACCTTACACCGATTAAAAGGTAGTGTCCCAGTAGTCTCCGCATCTCGATAAATATGTTTCACCTCCTCATCTTGAGACAAAATGCCACAGTTGAAACTTCTATTCATTTGGAAGTTTTCGGTCAGCCATCTTTGTATTGGTGAGGGATTCATTTCTGTTGTCCGAAAAATCTGTAATAAAACACATTTCTATAATTGTAATGGGACATGTTAAAATTATATTCAGTAAAAAGTCTGAGACGAACTTTGAAACACCATAATATGCCACTTCGGTCTTTGTTGTAAGTAGCCCCAACCAATGTATCCTGAAATTATAAAGAAAAACCCCTACCCTCACCTTCAGATATTTGTAAATAAAAATTCTAAAAGCCATGAAGTTATGTGTAACACCTTGGGTCGTTACCTGTTATTAGCGAAGTTTTGTATTATCTTCCAATAATGAAATGCATTGGAAAGATTAGATGAAGGTGATAGTCACTTCTGGTCACTCTGAATACCGTTCTTCCCCGTGGGCCTAAACTGCCTATGAAGTGTGTGATCATTGACCGCACAGAGTGACCAATGAATACCGTTCTTCCCCGTGGGTCTAAACTGCCCATGAAGTGTGTGATTGACCGCAATGTGAAATCAGAACACCTGTATAGTAATTGGGAATAAAGAATTGTATTAGGTCATGTATATATCGGTATGAAAACAGTTTAATTAACTGAAGTTTGCATTTGTTTACATTTTGGTTGATCTTCTAGAAATTAGACACCAATGGAAAATCTTACGTAACGGTTTTTTGTGGATAGTCAGGAAATACGCTGTAATAATGTGATTTGAGTTCATATGTCACTTGTTATTTTTTTGTAAACCCAGGGGCTATAGTGAAAACGTAAATGATGTTAGCCTAGAGGCTCGTCATTGATTTTCTAATCAAACCAAGATCCATGGCTTAAATCCTGACCGCAGCTAGTGGTAAGAAGCAAGTACTAGTACGTACTTCAATAACCACTGCACTGGGCCATCGACAATCTAACTGCAATAATTGTAGCGTCTTGTTGCGGTTTTGAGGGTTTTTTCGTCTGTTTTGGTGACTTTTTAAGTTTTAGTGTTTAACCCGTACCTAACGGTTAGGTGCGGGTTAAACACTAAAACTTAAAAAGTCACCAAAACAGACGAAAAAACCCTCAAAACCGCAACAAGACGCTACAATTATTGCGGCATCTCTCGACAATCCAATATTCGATTCGACACCAATGACGAGTCTATTGGGTAAATTAATTTCCATTGTTTTTCGTAATAGCAGGATATATATATCAATCAAAATTATCATTTTAATACTACGCACCTGTAACATAAATTTCTTTTATTGTACGGGAAGAGTTAGTTTTTAACGTATATTTTCACCGCTGGTGGCGCTAGCGCTGAGTAAATGTGACGACAAGATTGTGGTCAGAATGAGGCTGCTGGGGAACCCCCGATTCAGGCAATGGTGAAGGGAATCATCCAAACAATAATATTATCAAATTGAATGGAAAATTCAACTTTCGTTTTTCTTGTGTACGACACATTTGTGATTTTTCTCTTACAGTCACGCGGTATCGACATATTTTACGTTCCAAAGACTCTGACATCGATCATACTAACGCGAAACTGGGTATAAAAACTAAGACACTACTAGCTAGACTACAACATCAACATATCACGCCACCCATGGTCTGTCCGTCCTCATATGGATGTATTACTGTATCTCACTATGGTCCACCATATTGACATTCTTATAGTTATTTTCTTATAGCAGGTATACTCATGTGGTGGGACTGTGAAATAGAATTGATGACACGTTGTTAGGGTACATGCACTTCAACTTCAAGTATCCAGGCAACTTTCACTTCATCGATCATACGAGTACTCACCTTTCCGTACTTAGCTTTCATCGTAATTATGAGATAGACGCATGGCTGATTATGACCTCCTTGGTAGTAACATATCTATGACGATGACGATGTCAGTTTTATGTTGGAGGAATGAAATACCAGTTATAAGATAATCAAGAGGTTGTGGCGAAATTCTACAATGTGACACATGAAATATTCTACTGGAGAGAGTAGTGCGTGAGATGGACCATACATCACGGTATTTATTAACTAGATAAGTTCGTGCGGCTAGCTAGCAGCGTCGTCGGGGGCTATCCCTTTTTTGCTTATCTACTGTTCGCTGCGATGGAATAGTCTATATTTTGCCCTCAGGTTTCAGTATGGGATACTACACAGGACGCAGGTGGGGGTCGGGTAATCGGAATCAACCATTTTAGGCGTAAGAGGACGGTGGGGTGTACATATCCCTATCTCAACTTTCCCAATTCCCTCTCCCTTTCACTGTCAAGATGCTATTAAAATTTTGTTTTTATACTTCAACCCTGTGTAGTCGCTAATTATACATGATAGTGCTGTCTTATAAAATATTTGCAAAACATAGTCAAGCATGAAATACCTGACATGTGAATATGATAATGTAAGGGGGGGGGGGGGGTCATCATGTTTTAGAAATAAGTGATAGAGTGGTCGCCATGTTTTTGGTTTTATTGTCGGTTTTTTTCGTTTTTGTTGTTCCAGTGGTCGCACAGTCTTTCCTTTTGTGGGAAGGTGGCGATCACTCCTAGAACAACAAAACAAAATAATAAACAAAGGAAGTAGTGGTAAATAAAGAAATCTAGTTGTATTCATCGGGTGTAAATGTGTCATTTATTGTAATTGCCGTCTGTCTAGGGATGACCTCAGTATTGACCTCTTTGGTATGACATCATTGTTTAGTATTGTAATAATGTAAGAGTAAGCCCTGTACTGCGCATGTGCATGAATTTACTTTTCATTGTAAACTTTCAAAAAAGTTAGATTAGATTAGATTTTAATCAGATTTTATATTCTCAGAAAATTGTTAAAATATACCAATAATGAGAGATAGTACATGTTAATTACAGGTTGATTTTATCCATAAGTAGTACAGTTACTGTACCAATTTAAAATCATGGTTGCACTTGAGGTACTGATTTTAGGGTGTGGACCCAAAAATCCTTTGATTGGATACCATGTGGACAGGTGGCATTTATCCATTTTACATTAATGTTGTCTGGATATCACAATAACTGATAAAGAGAGTCATCAATAGATAAATAAAACAACTTTTAATATTTGACAGTCTCTACTTGACATATGAAGTAAGTTTATTTTTTTTATATTTTTTTTTATTTATTTTTTTTTTTTAAAACTTGAATCGTCCAAATAAATTCGGAAATTTGTTGAATGGTTGCCACAAGAGCAGCGCCCTAGTGCCCTAGTGTTGAAGAAGCAGGAGGAAACCGGAGTACCCACGGAAAACCTGCATTGTTCAGCAGGGCCAAACTGAGCATCACCCTTCTACATGCAGACCTGGTTAAATTTTAATCAAACCCAGCCAACACCTTGTGGGTTCTAACCCAGGCTGCAGAGGTAAAAGGTGTACGAGCTAACCGCTCGGCCACCGACAACCCAGAATACAGTAATTTCTGGGAGGGTGGTGAATATGGAATGTGAGTAATGAAATGTCTTCTCTCTTAATCTTTTCATCACAGTAAAGGTTTGAACGTGCTTCAACTGTTCAACCTTGTAAGGATGCACAAAGACAGTGATAGCATGATATATGGCATGACTAGACACATCTCAACTTGGCAGATATGTTGCTCTGGTGCTAGGTTTGCTTGTATCCATTCCTAATCAAGTGTCAACATTCCCTTCACAGTCACCGTCACATATGCTAGATATTGAAATATCCTGTATAGAGTTTCAAATTACATGTATGATACTGGTGTTTTTAGCGTGACATATATTGCGGACTGACCATCCACAAAATAGTACACCAACGTGCTTCACCAGTGGAGTACTGACCAAATTGTCATACCAATGTATACTTTACAGTGTGAGAAGGCCTCTCAGATGTATTTTGTGAGCTTTCTCAGCAGTTAATGTTGTATAACTTCACTCGTGTACCAGTTTGAGAAGGCCTCTCAGTTGTAGCATGGTGATCCTTTCCATCACTTGTGTACCATGACCTTAGCCTATGCAACAGTCATCATGTAGACTCCAAATTTGCCCCACTGAAGTACCAGGATCTTGATCTCTCTGGTGTAGTTCGGTCGTCCATGCTGTCATCTCTATCATCATCCTTTGCCAAGTGTTCCATAGCTAAGAGCCAAGTTCAGACCTACCACAGGCCCAACAGTACTCAACCAGCTTATAAGGTAATTGTTGCTGTAAGAGATTGAAAATAGAGTATATATAATAAAAGTTGATGGTTGATGATGAATAGAAGTTCTACTTTAGACAACATATCTGTCATTGCCTGGTGGCAGCTATACCGAGAAATTATCAAGGACAATGAATTCTACCTTACCCCTATTTGTAATTGCCTATATTTACCCTCTGTGTTATGTTCAAGTGTTGTGATTGCAGTGTGAGTATACCTACATCGTTACCAAATATTCCATGTATTGTAAATTTATATACTTACTCTTGGCATGACCAGTCTATTCCAATGGCTTGCATCATATCTGCTGTATGACATGGATGTAGCTGATAGAATGGTCTGCATAGTAAGGGATGCTCCTGGTAAAAAAAGAGACCATTATGAACTGTTACAATGATTTGCACAATTTTTTGACTATAGTAGAATTTCACTGTTCTTATACTCAGATTGCTTGTTATAATTTCACACGCCATATTTGTATCTTATAATCTTTTGTTGTTCTTAGAAATGTTTTGTTTCATTTATGTTCTCATGTAATTACAGAATTGTATAACATATACGACAGTATACAGTATTGGACAACATATACGACAGTATACAGTATTGTATAACATATACGACAGTATACAGTATTGGACAACATATACAACAGTATACAGTATTGTACAATATATATACATCAGTATACAGTATCATCGTACATGATACCCGTTATGGCTGTATTTGTGCATGATAACAAACACAATGACATTGATAATTTTGTTGACATGGAATGGCTGTATTTGTTGACTCAAAGATGCAGGGATAAAGTACATTTTTTCACTATTGCAATGCTAATCAAAGGAAAATGAGAAGTCCAGTCAGCCTTCTTCCTGTCCTGTATTGATTACTGCTATCAACTATTTTATAACAATTAAATAGTTGGTAATTAATTAACTTTGTAAAAAAGCCTACTTGACATGTGAGTTTCCTGCAAGGGTTTATGGGAGACCCTCATGTGGTGTGTGTGACAGCATATTTATCACAATTTCTTTGTCTTGTATAAAATCCACGAAACTAAGGGTGCTTTACCTGCTGTGTAATAAATGACCACCTATCATCACTAATTCTGGACTGATAACTGCCTGGTACATTGTTCCAAACTTCCTCCAGTGACAGGAGTTTTCCATCTATGGACAGAATAGTATCCAATATAAACATGACTTAGGTCTGTGGTATGACATGTCATCAAAATTGATGTATAAGAAACATGATAAATCAGTCATTTTTGTGAAGAGTGTACATGTAAGGTTTTGCAGGGGTAAGCCCCATTTCTTGCACATGACCAAATTAATAGAGTAACCCCCCCCCCCCTTTCCTCCCAGCCATACACAGTAAAATTCTTTCAAACCGTGAGAAGTGACCTGAGGTTGTTCTATATTATTGGCTGACGTTTGCTAGAGTCTGTTTTCTAACTCTGTACATATTTTGTAAACTAAAGGATGACAAATCTACCATTCCTTGTATTTACTCTCTACACATTTCTAGTGAAACAATTATGTCATATTGAACTTTGTTTTGAAATTCCTTTTGTTTCCTTCTTAAACTTCCTCCACAGGAGGCACAAGTTATTGATATATTTTTAGATTTCAAACTTTGTTTTGAAATTAAAATATTCTCCTTTTGTTTTCTTCTTACTTCCTCCACAGGAGACACAAGTTATTGATATATTTTTAGATTTCAAGTTTTGATTGATTCATTTATTTGGCAATGAAATATTGCAAAAATTTTACAGATGAAATTCCTGCCAAGGATAACACAAGAAAGCAATTAACTCTTGTTTTCATTGTGGTCCTCAAAATGGATTTCAAAATGATGGTGAGGAAAAGTAAAATGAGTGCAAGTTCAAATATACTCATATCTTTTGTACATTTTGAACTTAAAAATTCAAAAAATACCAAAACCAGATATCATTATAAGATTCATTAACATGGAAAAAGTACAGAATTTGAAAACATAACTACCTACCTTCTTTTGAAGCGTTAAAATATAATACAGGAACAGAATAACTAAGGCTATACAAGACATGGTATTCATACTGACATAATGATATGGATCCTGGTGTCTGGATGGTGGCATTGTCATCCTGTTGAAAAAAAAAACATTTAAGGCAGGAAGTTAAACAAAAACAAAAGAAAATATATATGACAATGTGAGGGCGCTAAAACTGCAATAGAATTCATGAATGCTTGCAACTATGATGTAACAGCTAGCCCCTCATATACTACAGCCGTGTTGTAAACTGACTGAACAAATGCAGTTTTACCTGCAGTATATATCAGTTACAAGACTGACAAGGATGTGGATGATGGTTGCTAGTTCTTTTCAAGAGATGATTTTTTTAAAAGCCCATTATTTTGTAAATTCCAGGCTGGGACACAGCTCTCTCTATTCCATGTATCAGTTTTTGGATGAGATATCCACTATTCTTTCCTTCAGAACCACTTTTCTTTATCTTTTCTGAACAAGTATTTTTTTTACAGCAAAAGTCCTATCCTAATCTGACATCAGCCTTCATAAAAGTCAATTATTTTGAAATCAGTGTCTGCAAGATGTATAATTTATGTTTTATGCATATATGCTGGTTTGTGAAATCTTACTGTATCTTCCAACAGATCTTCTCAATCGTTTTTTATCTGTCAGGTTTTGTGTTTTTAGTTAGCTCTGGATTTATATGCTATGGGGTTTTGACACGTCTTCTCGTGTCGTAACCCCATAGTGTATAAATCCAGAGCTAGTTTTTCGTATATTGATGTGTTCATGTGACTTCATAAAACACTGAACATCATCTGTGACCACATGTGGACAACAGTCTTGTAAATTATTCATATAACCTTTGACATTCCATCATGTTGCCATAACAGCTGGTACTATTAATTTGCATAACAAAAGAAAGGATAGCATCATGCCTAGTTTTGAACAATTGTGACTAATTACATTAATTAATGGACTTGTTCCTTTTGTGATTTCAAGGTTCATCAGACAGTGAGTGTCTTTGGGTTTGACATTAATTTACATGTGAATAAATAACTGCAGTCTATGAAACTGATACTAGATTTGGAATTAACACTTGAGTAAAAAATATCAGTTGTAGAGTTATTGAAACAGTCCTGAAAAAAAGAATGATCCTAAATCATGAATACCCCCCCCCCCCCGTATATATAAACACACTGTATTCATACATACATACATACATACATACATACATACATACATACATCCATCCATCCATCCATCCATCCATCCATCCATCCATCCATCCATCCATACATACATACATACATACATACATACATACATACATACATACATACATACATACATACATACATACATACATACACACACATATATAGATATATAGATAAATACATTGACAATACATGCGCTACACATTTCAGTGAAACAACTGTTTTTTGTTTTATTTGGTACATTCATTTTGCAAGTACATGACAATTGTAAGAATGAATGTGAATGGATTCAGGATTCATGGTAATACACAACTGATGATGCTGATGAGAATTTAGTCACTGGAAAATGTTTTTTTTGAAAATTTTTTCTTGACTTGCAGCAATGTAGAAATGTTTGTATATAGATACATGATTATTATTCAATATCCCAAAGAATTATTAATTAGCATATTGTGTTCTTTCTCTCTTACATGAAATAATGGCAAAGCTGGAGATGATCACCATGTCGAAATAAGATATTGTAAATTGTGTGAAATTTTGTATCTGACGAAGTAGTTGATAATAAGCAGTTAGTAAAACGTATAGTATGCGACCACCTATCAAATTAATTGGCATGAAAAACTTCACCTGCTTTACCTCGTGAATTATGGTTTCTTCTTCATCAATTGTTACCATGGCAATACTGTCATTTTCATCACTATTAGTATGCATCACCTCTTGTCCATCTCTAAGGAGTTGATGTAAATTTTTCTTTGTCAGAAATCCATAACCTTCTCTCTCCTACAAAGAAATCGACCACAAAAAAAAGTGTTTCAATTCCTTGGGGGAGAATTTCATCTTTTGTTTCAGGAGTCTTTCATGAATGTTATTTGACATGCCTAACAATGTCTATTTTTATCCTGGCAGACATATCAATATTCCAAGTGTTAATACCAGAGGTCAATGGCCTTTATGCCTGCCTCATAATTCAGGGACCTGAGCTACGTGACTGGCGTGAAATTGTATACTGCCCTCTATAGAGCAATATAGGCAATGTGTTTGTGGATTTGGGACGTACACAAACAAACCAACTTGCACCCACACCCTAAATACATCAGTTTTACTATCTTCAAATTTAGAAATCTCTATTTTTGGGAATGTTTTCATTTGTAATTAAGCATTTTCATGCTTCCCTGTTCTCGTTGTATGTGAGTGGTGCTGTACTGTCAGTATTAAATTCTGGTGCTTCAAACTGTACCTAAATACTTCAAGTGGGACATACTAGATGTCTTTGGTGAGGAAAGTGTTGCAATGAAGAAATAAACATTTACAAACCATGTATGCAATTAAGCTATCTGAGAATCTCACTTGGTAATTACCCACAAGTCTACACTGTTCATCTGTGTGGGGGCATAAAAGTTAGGTCAGTTTGACGGGATTTTGATATCAGGCTAGAGTTTGATGTAGGTCAACAATATATACATATTTTAGTCAAGTATATCCTTGTCAGTTATATTTTACAGTAGCCTACCTGTAGACTTGAACCACTATCACTACTACACTATTCTGCTATCCTAACTGTAGCCTACCTGTAGACTTGAACCACTATCACTACTACACTATTCTGCTATCCTAACTGTAGCCTACCTGTAGACTTGAACCACTATCACTACTACACTATTCTGCTATCCTAACTGTAGCCTACCTGTAGACTTGAACCACTATCACTACTACACTATTCTGCTATCCTAACTGTAGCCTACCTGTAGACTTGAACCACTATCACAACTACACTATTCTGCTATCCTAACTGACATTTTTTTGAATTTTTCATAATCGTTCCCAAGTCTACCCTGGTGATCTATTCAGAGCTAGTATAGATAACATGTGCAAAACAGAAGTGTAAATTTGAATAGAATCGACGTACATGGGTCAATGGCATCTAATTATGGATTCATCCTGTGGCCTAATTGCGCGATATAAATAAGTCTAATTATGTACTCAACCAATCACGTAAGGAATTCCATTTGAGACATGGTAATTGCGCAATTTAAATATGTCTAATTATGTATTCGACCAATCACGTTGTATATAGGAATGCCATTTGAGACTAGCTCTGAATGGTTGTTAGAATAGACTTGGAATGATAGCAAGAATTCAACAAATTGAAAATGTCAGTTAGGATAGCTAGCAGAATATAGTAAATAGTCTTTAAAATTAACAGATGGAATAATTTAAATTTTACAGTGTAATTACCTTCTCATAAAGTTTTTGAAAAGTCCAGAGACTTTGCTATCTGGCTTGACAATGTCGGTCACCAGAAAAGTCAAAATCAAGCCAGTATGTCGACAATGTCAGTCACCAGAAAAGTCAAAATCAAGACACTATGTCGACAATGTCGGTCACCAGAAAAGTCAAAATCAAGCCAGTATGTCGACAATGTCGGTCACCAGAAAAGTCAAAATCAAGCCAGTATGTCGACAATGTCTGTCACCAGAAAAGTCAAAATCAAGCCAGTATGTCGACAATGTCGGTCACCAGAAAAGTCAAAATCAAGCCAGTAGGTCTACAATGTCGGTCACCAGAAAAGTGAAAATCAAGCCACTATGTCGACAATGTCGGTCACCAGAAAAGTCAAAATTAAGCCAGTATGTCGACAATGTCGGTCATCAGAAAAGTCAAAATCAAGCCAGTAGGTCTACAATGTCGGTCACCAGAAAAGTCAAAATCAAGCCAGTATGTCGACAATGTCGGTCACCAGAAAAGTCAAAATCAAGCCAGTATGTCGACAATGTCGGTCACCAGAAAAGTCAAAATCAAGCCAGTATGTCAACAATGTCGGTCACCAGAAAAGTGAAAATCAAGCCAGTATGTCGACAATGTCGGTCACCAGAAAAGTCAAAATCAAGCCAGTATGTCGACAATGTCGGTCACCAGAAAAGTCAAAATCAAGCCAGTATGTCGACAATGTCGGTCACCAGAAAAGTCAAAATCAAGCCAGTATGTCGACAATGTCAGTCACCAGAAAAGTCAAAATCAAGCCAGTATGTCGACAATGTCGGTCACCAGAAAAGTCAAAATCAAGCCAGTATGTCGACAATGTCGGTCACCAGAAAAGTCAAAATCAAGCCAGTATGTCAACAATGTCGGTCACCAGAAAAGTGAAAATCAAGCCAGTATGTCGACAATGTCAGTCACCAGAAAAGTGAAAATCAAGCCAGTATGTCGACAATGTCAGTCACCAGAAAAGTGAAAATCAAGCCAGTATGTCGACAATGTCGGTCACCAGAAAAGTCAAAATCAAGCCAGTATGTCGACAATGTCGGTCACCAGAAAAGTGAAAATCAAGCCAGTATGTCGACAATGTCGGTCACCAGAAAAGTCAAAATCAAGCCAGTATGTCGACAATGTCGGTCACCAGAAAAGTCAAAATGAAGCCAGTATGTCGACAATGTCGGTCACCAGAAAAGTCAAAATCAAGCCAGTATGTCGACAATGTCAGTCACCAGAAAAGTCAAAATCAAGCCAGTATGTCAACAATGTCGGTCACCAGAAAAGTCAAAATCAAGTCAGTATATAGCCAGTCTCTGGGGTAGTCCACCAAGATAGCTATATGTCGCTGATTCAATAACTTTTGAAGACATTTGATAAAATTCACATCTTTTTATCATCAGTATATAAAACTTCCTATTACAACAGGTCAAAGGTCATTCAAACACAGGTACTGCATAATGTCCCTCTGAACATATTGTACAAACATTGTTTATTATCTTATGCCCATCTCATCAATGTTATTTTAAAATATTTCTATTTTAGATTCAGATAATAAAATAATCTAAAGTGACTACAATTATGTACTTTTATTTCAATTGTTCTATTTATTTATTTATTTATTTATTTATTTATTTATTTATTTATTTATTCATTCATTTATAATTTAGTATTATATTATATAATTGCAGAGGACATAAGCTTTTCTAATTTGATCAAATTTTGTTACATTAAAAATAATGCATTTTGTTCTTCTTGATGTGATTGGTCGACATATACGTTTCATTTGAAGCTATAGGGCATGATTTAATGTTAGATCAATATAAATAAGATTATAAGTTGAATTGTATTCATTTTACTGTTGCACATTAATACTTGTTGAAACTGTATGTAACAGGTGCTAACAGTGCAAAGGAATGTTATTATTAGTATTTGTATACATAACCATACACACTGTACAGTCTGTAATCTGTCTATATTCAATGTACAGTCTATAATGTCTATATACACTGTACAGTCTATAATCTGTCTATATACATTGTACAGTCTATAATGTCTATATACACTGTACAGTCTATAATCTGTCTATATACACTGTAGTCTGTAATCTGTCTATATACACTGTACAGTCTATAATCTGTCTATATACATTGTACAGTCTATAATGTCTATATACACTGTACAGTCTGTAATCTGTCTATATACATTGTACAGTCTATAATGTCTATATACACTGTACAGTCTATAATCTGTCTATATACACTGTAGTCTGTAATCTGTCTATATACACTGTACAGTCTGTAATCTGTCTATATACAATGTACAGTCTATAATCTGTCTATATACACTGTACAGTCTATAATCTGTCTATATACACTGTAGTCTGTAATCTGTCTATATACACTGTACAGTCTATAATCTGTCTATATACACTGTAGTCTGTAATCTGTCTATATACAATGTACAGTATATAATCTGTCTATATACACTGTACAGTCTATAATCTGTCTATATACAATGTACAGTCTATAATCTGTCTATATACAATGTACAGTCTATAATCTGTCTATATACACTGTACAGTCTATAATCTGTCTATATACACTGTAGTCTGTAATCTGTCTATATACACTGTACAGTCTGTAATCTGTCTATATACACAATAGTCTATAATCTGTCTATATACACAATACAGTCTATAATCTGTCTATATACACTGTACAGTCTGTAATCTGTCTATATACACAATAGTCTATAATGTGTCTATATACACAATACAGTCTATAATCTGTCTGTATACACTGTACAGTCTGTAATCTGTCTATATACACAATACAGTCTATAATGTGTCTATATACACAATAGTCTATAATGTGTCTATATACACAATACAGTCTATAATCTGTCTATATACACTGTACAGTCTGTAATCTGTCTATATACACTGTAGTCTATAATGTCTATATACACACTAAAGTCTATAATGTGTCTATATACACTTCAGTCTATAATCTCTATATGCACTGTACAGTCTATGTCTATATACACCGTAGTCTATAATGTGTCTATATACACTGTACAGTCTATAATCTGTCTATATACACTGTACAGTCTATGATCTGTCTATATACACTGTACAGTCTACAATGTGTCTGTATACACTAGTCTATAATCTGTCTATATACACTGTACAGTCTATAATCTGTCTATATACACTGTACAGTCTATAATCTGTCTATATACACTGTACAGTCTATAATCTGTCTATATACACTGTACAGTCTACAATGTGTCTGTATACACTAGTCTATAATCTGTCTATATACACTGTACAGTCTATAATCTGTCTATATACACTGTACAGTCTATAATCTGTCTATATACACTGTACAGTCTATAATCTGTCTATATACACTGTACAGTCTACAATGTGTCTGTATACACTAGTCTATAATCTGTCTATATACACTGTAGTCTATAATCTGTCTATATACACTGTAGTCTATAATGTGTCTATATACACTGTACAGTCTATAATCTGTCTATATACACTGTACAGTCTATAATCTGTCTATATACACTGTACAGTCTATAATCTGTCTATATACACAATAGTCTATAATCTGTCTATATACACTGTAGTCTATAATGTGTCTATATACACTGTACAGTCTATAATCTGTCTATATACACTGTACAGTCTATAGTCTGTCTATATACACTGTACAATCTATAATGTGTCTATATACACTACAGTCTATAATCTGTCTATATACACTACAGTCTATAATGTCTATATACACTGTAGTTTATAATATGTCTATATACACTGTACAGTCTACAATGTGTCTGTATACACTAGTCTATAATCTGTCTATATACACTGTACAGTCTATAATCTGTCTATATACACTGTAGTCTATAATGTGTCTGTATACACTAGTCTGTAATGTGTCTATATACAATGTACAGTCTATAATCTGTCTATATACACTGTACAGTCTATACTCTGTCTATATACACTGTAGTCTGTAATCTGTCTATATACACTGTAGTCTGTAATCTGTCTATATACACTGTACAGTCTATAATCTGTCTATATACACTGTACAGTCTATAATCTGTCTATATGCACTGTAGTCTATAATCTGTCTATATACACTGTAGTCTATAATGTGTCTATATACACTTCAGTCTATAATGTGTCTGTATACACTAGTCTATAATCTGTCTATATACACTGTACAGTCTATAATCTGTCTATATACACTGTACAGTCTATAATCTATCTATATACACTGTACAATCTATAATCTGTCAATATGCACTGTAATCTATAATGTCTATATACACTGGTAGTCTATAATGTGTCTATATACACTGTACAGTCTACAGTGTGTCTGTATACACTAGTCTATAATCTGTCTATATACACTGTACAGTCTATAATCTGTCTATATGCACTGTAATCTATAATGTCTATATACACTGGTAGTCTATAATGTGTCTATATACACTGTAGTCTATAATGTGTCTGTATACACTAGTCTATAATCTGTCTATATACACTGTACAGTCTATAATCTGTCTATATACACTGTACAGTCTATAATCTGTCTATATACACTGTACAGTCTATAATCTGTCTATATACACTGTACAGTCTATAATCTGTCTATATACACTGTACAGTCTATAATCTGTCTATAATACATTCTCTAAATTTACAGTTTCTATATATGTCAGTACAGTGAACCTAAATTGCAATGTGAGTCTTTAATTAGCATAAAGTAGTGTAATATATTATACCCAATCTCACATACTGTATCTGACTTCAATCCCTGCCACTGCAAAATTGAAATTTACTGAACATTTTCTCAACTAAAATAATTCATTCAAACAATAAAAAATTGCTTCTATAAAACGTTCATTTCCGGATGGAAACATTGTATCTCTGTGTTCATGCACCTACATGAGAGTTGGGTGCTCATGAGTGTAGCACGTACGTCACTGAATGTAAAGCGACAGGTCCTAACTTGCAAACAGACTAAAATAACTCCTGTGTTTATTTAATGTAATAGTCTGATGAGATTTCTCACTTGCAGACCTTGTTGTCGTACGTTGACCTCACAACTATAAAAAGGTCAAAGGAGGAAAGATGTACGGTGCGATAACGCTAAATTATCAAAGTTTCAGTTTAAGCTTCGATGTGCAAGCTAGCTTTCTGTATATTTATTATTATCGGAGTCTTCTTCAATAGATATTATTAATACAACAGTAACAACAGATATATTGGTATATTAATTATGATTTATAATCCTGATAATTCTACTAAAAGTCTCTTTTTATTATCAAAACATCAAGGGTTTTTTAAACGCTCCCACTGTCACTAATTTGAATTCCTATTAAACATGATAACCTCCTTTTACAGACATGAACTCTTGTATAATCCATTCATATCTATCACCAGTGACCTATTTTCACTGCAATGTATCCCTTCAAATCATTCTGAATCGCCATTCCAGTAATTGTTTGCATACCCTTCATATTCTCAGAAAATTGCTTGGATTTCCAGAGATCAGAGTTAACTTTGTTTGTCAATATGTTACTTATATTTTACAGCCTCTTGACACTTCGGGGTGAGGTCTATCATTTCTGCACACAAATACTGAAGTGGTTAACAAACTTTACAAGCCAGTAGGTCATTTGACCTTGAATAGTAAGGTCATCAAGGTCATAATAATCTGACCTTTGCACCAAACTTTGGGTTCTACCTGCAGCTGAATATTCTGTATATGTCTATCGTAACACTTTAATTTTGAAACAGATCTCAATCGTGCAAAATTGACTAAAATAACAAACTATCTTGTCAGTTTTCTTTATCAAAATAAAAATGTAGTACCTATTTCGTTAAACTTTAAGTCAAGGTTTTTTATTTCTTAATTGCTTGTAATCTTAAAAAAGTACAGCAATAAAAATTCAAAATAAGTTACACTCAATTGTTGACTCTCTTGAAGCCCAATAAAAAAATCATTGTAAAAAAAGATTATTCAGTCGTAATAGTACATACATTTTCTACATCATTAAGGCTAGTCAGGCTGGTCAGGGGATTATGAATATTAATTTTTCATGATATTGCTCATTTTATTACACAAACTTAAGTACGTCAAAAAGCGTGCAACTAAAATTTTGGTCAGAAGCATTGAAAAAACTCTTATAATACTTTGGTTGCCATGGAAATATGTACATCTTTTGGTGTACTTTAATTGCAACACAAAACACGTCTTTACATTTTTAGATTCCTTGAAAGTTCAATCTCATAAATCTGAATTTTACCTGAAATAATCTAAAAGAGTAAAATTAGCATAAATAATACAAAAAACTCGGATAACATCATGTCAAAACTTCTGATGATTGATGCCAGAAATACAGGGAAAAAATAACAGAAATATAGACTTGTCTCGGTAATCATTTTGTGTTCACTTTATTGAATATTTCAAGCTGACCATTCTTGTACATTTTGTAGTTTCACAAAAAATAATGAGGTAGGCAGACTAAACATATTAACATGAATTAATGGAACCTGTTATTTCCCTTCACTGACTGAATTTTGTTGAGTCTACCATTTTCACTTCACCATAAAAGTTAATAATGTAATTAAAAAAAAAGAGAGCTAAATATCAACAAAGCAGACACTATGATCTCTCGCAAAGTCTCTAGTGTTCTTGTTTTTTATCACTGCACTCATTTCATTAAGTCTTAGAGCAGCAATATTTTGGCAAGTTGCTCACTTTACCTCAGAGCACTAAAAAAATTTCAAAGACCAACTGGAAAATTTAATGCATGATTATAATGTAGAATAAAAACATCATTGTTTTCGGGAGATTTGTACTTGTTTGTTTTTTCAATTCACCATGCAACTTAACTTTTTCTGAGGTCTTTCTGCATAAAGCAACACACACACACACACACACACACACACACACACACACACACACACACACACACATACACACAGACAGAGACACTGACAAAGACAGACAGACAGACAGACAGACATACATACATACAGACAGACACACACACACACACACACACACACACACAGACACAGACAGACACATTTTATCAGGCAGACACAAAAATGTACAGACTGATATTTGAATTAATTGTAACAGTAGCATATATTATTCTCTAGTGTTTGCAAGGGTCAAGTTTTGAACACATTTACAATAACTTGACATGACAGCTATGTGTACTCTATGTATTCTGATTGTTCAACCCATCACTGCAAAATATAGACCTTTCAAACCATTATAGCACCCTCTATAGTTAAAACATAGAAATAAATTTGTTAGTGGATATTCTGTTCTTATGAACATTCACTTTTGTTTATAAACTAATTTCTCGCAATTAGACAGATTGCAATATGAGCTGTTGAAATAAAACTACATGTAGCTATGAACATTAGTTTGTCACTAGAGGGCGCTATCCAATGGTAAGTTCTATTGTAAGATTCAAGAACTGTTCTCAACACATAAATATCATGTATATCCACTGGACTACTGGTCTATGTTAATATGGATGCCGTGAATGACATTAAAACTGTATTCTGACATTGTTTATACAGTTCATGGCATAGTGAAGATTTTCACAACTCGTTAGTATACAGACTATGTTATCAAATTATTTGTAAGTATGCTCCATAGGTATAATATCAAAGTACAGACAATAACCTGCACACACCCCCCCCCCCCCCCCCCCCTGCATAAACTCAGCTTTATATACCAGGATGTATGATACTTGGGCGCATATTATAAATATGGTCTATGACCTTTGACCCACACTAATTCATTACAGGCCTATTCTCATTGACTGGTTTTTACTATAACAATGGAAAATCCACCAATCAGATGTTACATTATGTCATTCTCAAATTAATGATTCATGATAGCCAAATATTTGTCAGCTGTTATCATCAAATGTACAAAACTAAAAATTAATAGATATTCATTCACACACCTATACATGTAATTTTATTTCAAAATATATTAATTTTTCATCTTTTAAAAAAACAACATAACAAACATTTGTTTAATTTAGCCTACCAGAATACTGACACATCATAATTTATTCTTTGCATTATTCATCAAATAGCTTACAAAGGATTAGTCTGATAATACAAATAAAGTGCATATCAATTCCTGATTAAAAACTGATCAAGAGGTGAATCGACCACTGAGATTTGTTTTATTTACTATATATATATTTTTTTTTTATCTTTTTAGCATATTTATATACATCCATTCCTCTGTCCAGTAGTTGGTTAGTACCTGTTGGCTGGACATCGAAAGAATATAAAGTCATTCCATAATTCTAGATTTGCGCCACATATGTCTTGGACCTTTTTTAAAATCTACATTCAGTAGTATTCAGTTAGTATACCAGTATGCTGCAGTGAACACCTCAAGGAAAATGTTGTTTCATTTGCTATATTTGTGCAATTTGTAAATCTCTTAAAAATTCATTTATTTATTTATTTATTTACTTACAAGGATGACTTACAGGACAAATCCCATTTACAGGCTCCAACAGTAAAATTGTAAAAGACAAACACCACAACATGCACAAACTAAAAGTGCACTTGAATGGGAAGATGGACAAAAAATAAACACCTAAAATAAAAACAATGTATATTACAATATTAACACTTAAAACACATCAACTGAAATGTTAAAACACATTAATCTAAATAATCTGATGCAGTAAAGTCTTAAAACATGGCATAGCGCTAAAAATATCAATCAAAGAATTACTCTGTACAGTTTCATTAAAACACCTCATGCTCCTAATTAAAGGCTAGTATTTACTAATATTTATGTGACTTCGCCTTTCCCTAAAAACAGTCTGATTCCATAAAATTCTAGTTGGAGCATTGAAATCAAGCCTTGATAAGATGTAAGAACTATTATATATACTATTAGCACATTAAATCCATAGAACACGGATATGTTATATTATAAATGGAATTATTTTACTCTGGTATTTGGCAAACTGGTACTGTCCAAATACTGGATGAGAGACCCTTATCAGGTGACCACCTCCTCTTCAGTGAGGGGATATGTATGATAACTAATGGTTAGAACATCTATATTTTTAGATTGTAGATGTTTGGCCTTATTTGTTGCTAAACATGGCAAATACAGAAATATAACACACTGAGTCCAATTTTTAATATGAGGGCAAAGTTATGATGGCAGAAAGTGAGCTTTCAGATATTAATTATGTTAGACACAAACATGTTGATATCAAACACTAAATGTATGTTGATTTAATTACATTCTCAGCTGGAAAACATTTCTGATAACTTCCATATCTTGCAGTCTACATTTTTGGAAAACTTCCCTTGTTTACAGTTCATTGATTACTGAGTTATAATATCCACACAACAAAGGCACCGCTATCACACACTTGAGTGATCATGCCACATTGAACAATAATAGTTTTATTTTGTGTCTACCTTACAAAACGGAAAGTTTGCCTTCCACAGTAGTGAAGCCCCCCCCCCCCCAGAAGTGAGGGGGGGGGGGGGGGGGGGCTGCCCAAATGACAAATAGCAGATGTTGAATTTGATTTATTTTGAACTGCTATTTTTTAATATTTTATAAAATATCTACTTTTGTAATTCACAGTTTAGCCTTATCAGCTTCATTGAGTGTCACTTTGTCTAAGTAAAATATAAGAAGAAAGAAATCGTTTTGGACATAAAGAAATATCCAGTTTTTCAAAAACATTTTGAAAAAATTTTTTTTGTCGATATTTATCTGCCCATGAAATTATCATGAAATTTTCAAAAATTTCATAAATTACGCTTACACGTATATTCAATATAATTTTGTTATCAAAATTGGCATACATTTGCTGAAAATATAAACTTGGCTTGAAGTACCAAAATATAATAACAAAATCATTTCCTTAAATTGATATAATTTTTTTTCTGTTTTTTTTATTTAAATTTCAATTCAGGAAATACTTGTGACGTAATGTTTCTGTTCCTGCATGTCTATGATATCATATTATTACACAAAGGTTCCTTTGTTCACTGACATAAAAAAAACCTGAAAACATATTATTTCTGACTATTCATATACCATATTATTTCATTTTAATATTTGAGATTTAGGAGATTTTATTAAAAATTAGAAATATTGAGTATTGTACGTAAATTATGGTTGGTCTAGCTAATGGTACTGTTTCTAAAATTAGCAATGTGTTTTATAACCTAGCTGAACCCACATCCTATTACCTCCCACTTCCTGTATGAAATCAAGACATCATGAAGTGTGTTCATACCAGTAATTTTACATGTGCACTGTGTCACCTTGCTCACATCATACATGGCATACGTCTCTCGGAGGTCACCTTGAATTAGGTTCAAAGGGTAAAGGGCATTTTTACTTTCACGTGAATGTGAACTGTGTGGTAAAATAGGCTTAGTTTTACATTCCTTTGTTAAAAATAGTCAGTAGGATGTTTTAGTCATTTTTTTTGGAGAGGCATTGTTTGACGGCTGTGTTTTACCTGTAGTACAGGTTATTCTCCAAATGTGGAACAAAATACAAACATCATTTCTGACTATTAAAGTGTTCAAGCTAATGTCCTCAAGATTTAGTATGGTGAAAGAGAAATATGGCTGTAACTCTAAAATCATTTATAAAACAATTTTATCATGACTTCCTACTTGAAAAATCAATGTAAAACAGCATATGGCAAGTCAAGTAACTCAATACATTGCAAAACATAACTAAATGTGTGAAATCTTTGTTGCTGTACGTAACATAACAAACTTTTTACACAATTGTTAGCTTTTTCCAATGTATTGAGTTACAAACACAGACTTTGGCAATGTTGTTTCACATTGATTTTTCAAGTAGGAAGTCATGATAAAATTATTTTATAAATTTAAAATAAAAAATCCTCATCCATATGGCCACTTTAATATAGAGTGTACGCTTTGGCAGAGACATTTTCCAACCAACCAACCATTGGTTGTGACATCACTATCTGGGCATCAGTGATGTCATTTTTTCTCCATTTCAAACCATAGAGGGCATAAATTTAAAAAAATTACTTCACATAAAAAAAAAAGATCATGAAAAACAGATTTAAAAATAGAAAAAAGTCCTCCTAGTGTAAAGCCTCTGATGGTAATTGGGATATGGATGGAAGGAAGACAAAGGATAAATAAAATTCAAGAAATGAGAAAATTATATTAAATAGAAATTTATTCATTTTCCCAAAAGTCAAATATTCTATTCTCAACAGAATAACATTGTATCTATTAACCAAGCTTGTTTTGACTTCATTCAAACACATATCATTGTAGATAAGTGAAATTTTATATACACTTCAAGTGTAAACATTGAAATTAAAACCAATAAAATATTTGTGAAGAGATCAGAAACGGTACAATTTCAACCTGGTTAACATTAATCCCTTTACTGTAATACCCTTAACATGTGTTATCACTTATCTCTCTTGTACATTAAACACAGGTTGTCATGGCAACAAGGTAAGAAATCTTAGTTCGTGACTGAAGAAACTATCTGTTTCACACAAAATCTTCTCCTATATTTTCTCACAGCTGTACACTATAGACAAAAATTGAAAGTGTGCGTCAATTAGTCTAAGATTTATTTTTAATGTTTTGGTTATTAAATCATGAATGTATATCAATTATCAACGACATTGGCTTTCAATTCATAATATAATATACATCCATAAAAGTTGCATAATATTGTTAAATTTTCCCTCAGTTTTTTTTTTTTACCCTTGTTCAAGTTCACCAAATAAGGAGTTGGTGGTCGCTATGGTTACAAAGACTTATTCTGACTCTGAGCACTTAAAATTGACCTAAAATGTTTTACAATATTGCAGTCATCAAACTCAACCAAGTTGATTCTTTCAAGTACTTACGAATTTGATATCATCAGATAACAAAACTGACACAGAAATGACAAAAAAATCGTTGTTGTTTAATAAATAATTCTTTTATTGAAATTATAAATTATTTCTATAAGAATTCATTCTTTTAGATACATTCAAATATTATATTAAAAAAATACATTAATCTAAGAAAAAAAACTCAATCGGTAAATTGTTTGATAATTTTACATGAATCTGTAAAAATCTCACAACATGGGGGGGGGGGGGATTATTGTAAAACGAATACAATATGTCATAAAAATTTCCAAACAGACAAGAACTAGACTTTTATTCTGTGAATAATGATATATCACGAGACTCAAATTATTATTGACAACAAAAAAATGTTTGGTTTTTATAATGCACCAAAATTTAACCAAATTTACAAGATTTTTATTTAAGATGATTTGTTATTAATTTATGATGGTGCTACACAAAAGAATATTGTTTACTGGTAATACGAGGATGACAGAGGTTTGTACAGTACTGAAAAAAAATAGTATTAAATTATCAAGAATTATATCAAAATATTGAACATATTTTGAGTTTTTGATGGGAAAATACAAAAGTATACAGTTTTGTGAAATTAATTGAGTGGATGTATTTCATTGTTCAGTGACGGGACATTGAGAGGTGTGATAACAAAAAGTTTAGTTGGTATGGCCAGGTTGGTACTATGATTCATCCAGCTAACAGACTTGTATTTGCATATTCCTTTTTGCTGACCTACATGGAGACTTAGCATACTGAATCAGACATCATTTATCACATGTATCATGTTAAAACAAATATTGAAAACAAAAACATGATTTTTTTCACCACTTTTACCTCATTTTTGCCACGTTTGGAAGTTCTCGACTAATATACATAAATGTATGTCTAAATTAATGTTATCTTCCTAACCACATTGTGAATAACTGTACTAAAATACATAGACTACAACTCTTAAAAGACAATTTAACATCTTTCACAACCCTTGTGAAGTTTTACACTGAAAATATCATTTTCAATTCAGAGATTACACTTATAAATACAAAACATAACAAACGACTGCAACTCTAATAGATAAGGTAATAACTTTAGATTTGCATTTAACACATTTTAAAATAAATAAAGAAAACATACAAAACACTTTCTGTCACTAGTAAATTTGTCAAATAGTAAATCTAAAATAATTTTAAAAAGTTTTGTTTATCTCAGTGAACAGGTATATTTAAATAAAGTAGACTAATTTGATTAGAATTACAATATATTTTATTGTATTTTATTACATTTTATTGTATTTTATTACATTTTATTGTATTATATTATATTTTATTGTATTTTATTCTTCTAATAGTATGAAAAGGATGTCTCGATTTCAATATGTATGATGCATCTTACAATATAACTACAATAGCATGTTACTTGCCATCTCAACTATTTTGCGACAAGTATAACTATAAACCTATTTATAAATCTATGTTTGGGTGTTTTAGGTTTTTTTGTTTTTGTTTTCTCAATAAGAAACCTCCTTAAGAGATACAAAATTCATAAACTATCCTACAATATCAATTTATTGTTATAATAATTCTCTGTGAAAAAAAAATCTGCTTTTCAAAATCATAGACACCAGAGTAATTTATATTCACTGTAGATGTAGCCAGATTATCATGCTAGGTAACAAAATACACTGCTACACTAATGGTATTGGGTTACGTACAGGGAACAATTAATTAATTGCCGACTTAATTTGTCCATGATGGAAGACAAAGAAGGTAACAACAAAAGAAAGCACGATTTTCTGGAGGGTCCATCTTTCTTTGTGCAATTTGTTGTGTTTGGTTGGGGTGCAAATTACAGGGTGGGAAAGTGGAATAGTGGGACAATAATGATGTGACCTTATGTGAGTCAACAAGCACAGCAGCTTGCTGAGGGCAAAGCTTGCAACATGTGACTCCAAGGGTAAACAAAACTATGAACACCACAATAGCTGTTGCTTTGTTCATTTCCAGATGACTCCTGGCATCCTCACAAGCCAGCTAAAAAAATCCTAAAATGTAAACAGTGGCTGTGAGAATATTATTAAACCTGCTGTATGTTTTTTCATCCTGCCTATAAATACAATGATTTTTATTTTCAATTTAATTGTCATTATTGGTCTCTCGGTATTCAAACTCAATACTAAATTAGCAAATGAGCATCCTGTAATACCACAAGGTACAAAATAAATGTCTTTTTGTCCCACAAGATTCGGTTTGTTGACATTGTTTTCATTATCATGTTGTCAGGAAATATAACCTACAATGATTGTAGTCGTATATCATATTTCACCAACCTGGTTGTTTTTCAAAAGTGAACAATTATAACAAAAGATGTACAAATAAAATAACATATATATATATATGCTGACATGGTGATTTAGTTTTTTACTTCTTCATACATGTGCGCAAGGCGAGATAATAATAGCTCTGCACACTATTCATTATGCATGACCAAACTTTGAAAAATATACAAGGCTACAGAGGAGGCAAGGAAAGAAGGGTCAACTGAATCTGGCATTGAGCCAATAGCTAATTTACATATAAGTAGGGGGGAAACCATTACACTGCAGATAGGGGATACAAATATCACCACACTTCCTTTCATCAGAATATTTTCACTTTATAATGTACAGAAAAATGTACTATATTTTACACGATAAGTTTCTACATTTCTCATTACTGTTTCAATTTTTTTCACCTCATAAAGCAAACATCTCACCGTTTCAGTGTCCTTCAACCCCTATGGCAGAATGAATTGTCCTGACCTAAGATTCGTGATAGTTACAAAAAACACAATGGGCGGAGCTTAAACATCTCAATGTTGAGAAATTACTGATCATTAAAAAATGACGCAGTTTATTGGAAATTCTGTTTTCACTGTTTTTGAGGCAATGAACCTGGCAACTTGATACATGCTATTTGACACACAGGCTATGTTGGCATGGGAGCACTTGGCTTGAATAACATCCTGTCTAACACAACAGTCTACTCAACACAATATTAAATGATACAATGCCAATTTCAAAATGACCGTCAAATATGACATTCACAAAAAATATCACCTCATTACCACTATTATATTTTGGAGAAAAAAAATAAAATTTCAAAAATTTTGCATTTTCAGTTTATAACCATACATCTTGAAAAAGTAAAATATGGCAGAAACCAAAATGTCTATAAAATATTTTGTATTCAAATTCAA